>NW_027139597.1:137500-142797 GCF_035084215.1 Heptranchias perlo | reverse complement strand
TAGTCCTCTCTCAGGGAGATATCTGTACTCTGACTGGTTTCATCAGTCCCCACCCTCTCAGAGAGATATCTATACACTGACTGGTGTATCTCAGTCCTCTGTCCATCAGGAAGATATATGTACACTGAACGGTATCTCTCAGTCCCTCTCTCTCAGGGAGATATCTGGACACTGACCGGTGTCTCTCAGTCCACTCTCTCTCAGGGAGATATCTGGACACTGACTGGTGTCTCTCAGGTCCCTCTGTCTCAGCGAGATATCTGTGCACTAACTGGTGTCTCTCAGTCCCCTCTCTCTCAGGGAGATATCAGTGTACTGACTGGTGTCTCTCAGTCCCCTCTCTCTCAGGGAGATATCTGTAAACTGACTGGTGTCTCTCAGTTCCTCTCTGTCAGGAGATATCTGTACCCCGACTGGTGTCTCTCAGTCCCTCTCTCTCAGGGAGATATCTGTACACTGACGGGTGTCTCTCAGTCCCTCTCTCTCAGGGAGATATCTGTACACTGACTGGTGTCTCTCAGTCCCTCGCTCTCAGGGAGATATCTGTGCACTGACTGGTGTCTCTCAGTCCCCTCTCTCTCAGAGAAATATCTGTGCACTGACTGTGTCTCTCAGTCCCTCTGTCTCAGGGAGATATCTGTACACTGACTGGTGGTCTCTCAGTCCCCACCCTCTCAAGGAGATATCTGTACACTGACTGGTGTCTCTCAGTCCCCTCTCTCTCAGGGAGATATCTGTACACTGACTGGTGTCTCTCAGTCCCCTCTCTCTCAGAGGAGATATCTGACACTGACTGGTGTCTCTCAGTCCCTCTCTCTGAGGATATATCTGTGCACTGACTGGTGTCTCTCAGTCCCTCACTCTCAAGGAGATATCGGTACACTGACTGGTGTCTCTCAGTACCTCTCTCTCAGGGATATATCGGTAGACTGACTGTGTCTCTCAGTCCCTCTCTCTCAGTGAGATAACTGCACACTGACTGGTGTCTCTCAGTCCCTCTCTCTCAGGGCGATATCTGTGCACTGACTGGTGTCTCTCAGTCCCTCTCCCTCAGGGAGATATCTGTACACTCACGGTTGTCTCTCAGTCCCCCTCTCTGCCAGCGAGTTATCAGTACATTGACTGGTGTCTCTCAGTCCCCCTCTCTCTCAGGGAGATATCTGTACACTGACTGGTGTCTCTCAGTCCCCTCTCTCTCAGGGAGATATCGGTACACTGACTGGTGACTCTCAGTCCCCTCTCTCTCAGGGAGATATCTGTACACTGACCGGTGTCTCTCAGTCCACTCTCTCTCAGGGAGATATCTGGACACTGACTGGTGTCTCTCAGTCCCTCTGTCTCAGCAAGATATCTGTGCACTAACTGGTGTCTCTCAGTCCCCCTCTCTCTCAGGGAGATATCTGTACACTGACCGGTGTCTCTCAGTCCCCTCTCTCTCAGGGAGATATCTGGACACTGACCGGTGTCTCTCAGTCCACTCTCTCTCAGGGAGATATCTGGACACTGACTGGTGTCTCTCAGTCCCTCTGTCTCAGCAAGATATCTGTGCACTAACTGGTGTCTCTCAGTCCCCTCTCTCTCAGGGAGATATCTGTACACTGACTGGTGTCTCTCAGTTCCTCTCTGTCATGGAGATATCTGTACCCCGACTGATGTCTCTCAGACCCTCTCTCTCAGGGAGATATCTGTACACTGACGGGTGTCTCTCAGTCCCTCTCTCTCAGGGAGATATCTGTGCACTGACTGGTGTCTCTCTCAGTCCCTCTCTCTCATGGAGATATCTGTGCACTGACTGGTGTCTCTCAGTCCCCTCTCTCTCAGAGAAATATCTGTGCACTGACTGGTGTCCTCTCAGTCCCTCTGTCTCAGGGAGATATCTGTACACTGACTGGTGTCTCTCAGTCCCCACCCTCTCAGGGAGATATCTGTACACTGACTGGTGTCTCTCAGTCCCCTCTCTCTCAGGGAGATATCTGTACACTGACTGGTGTCTCTCAGTCCCCTCTCTCTCAGGGAGATATCTGTACACTGACTGGTGTCTCTCAGTCCCCTCTCCATCTGCGAGATATCTGGACACTTGACTGGTGTCTCTCAGTCCCTCTCTCTGAGGGATATATCTGTGCACTGACTGGTATCTCTCAGTCCCTCTCTCTCAGGGAGATATCCTGTGCACTGATTGGTATATCTCAGTCCCTCACTCTCAAGGAGATATCGGTACACTGACTGGTGTCTCTCAGTACCTCTCTCTCAGGGAGATATCGGTAGACTGACTGGTGTCTCTCAGTCCCTCTCTCTCAGAGAGAATAACTGTTCACTGACTGGTGTCTCTCAGTCCCTCTCTCTCAGGGCGATATCTGTACACTGACTGGTGTCTCTCAGTCCCTCTCTCTCAGGGAGATATCTGTCCACTGACTGATCTCTCTCAGTCCCTCTCTCTCAGGGAGATATCTGCACACTGACTGGTGTCTCTCAGTCCCTCTCTCTCAGGAAGATATCTAGAAACTGACTGGTGTCTCTCAGTCCTTCCTCTCTCAGGAAGATATCTGGACACTGACTGTTGTCTCTCAGTCCCCTCTCTCTCAGGGAGACATCTTTACACTGACTGGTGTCTCTCAGTCCCCTCTCTCTCAGGGAGATATCTGTACACTGACTGGTGTCTCTCAGTCCCCTCTCTCTCAGGGAGATATCTGTACACTGACTGGTGTCTCTAAGTCCCTCTCTCTCAGGGAGATATCTGTACACTGACTGGTGTCCTCAGTCCCTTCTCTCTCAGGGATATATCAATACACGGACTGTAGTGTCACATTCCCCTCTCTCAGGGAGATATCTGTACAATGACTGGTGTCTCTCAGTCCCCTCTCTGCAGCGAGTTATCTGGACACTGACCTGTGTCTCTCAGACCCCCTCTCTTTCAGGGAGATATCTGTGCACTGACTTGTGTCTCTCAGTCCACTCTCTCAGGGAGATATCTGTACACTGACTGGTGTCTCTCAACGCCTCTCCCTCTGCAAGATATCTGTACACTGACTGGTGTCTCTCAGTCCCCTCTCTCTCAGGGTGATATCTGTACACGGACTGGTGTGTCTCACTCCCCTCTCTGTCAGCGAGTTATCTGGACACTGACTGGTGTCTCTCAGACCCCCTCTCTTTCAGTGAGATATGTGGACACTGACTGGTGTGTCTCAGTCCCAACTCTCTCAGGGAGATATCTGTACACTGACTGGTGTCTCTCAGTCCCTCTCTCTCAGGGAGATATCTGTGCACTGACTGGTGTCTCTCAGTCCCCTCTCTCTCAGGAGATATCCTGCACAATGACTGGTGTCTCTCAGTCCCCTCTGTCTCAGGGAGATATCTGTACACTGACTGGTGTCTCTCAGTCCCCTCTCTCTCAGAGTGATATCTGTGCACTGACTGGTGTCTCTCAGTCCCTCTCTCTCAGGGAGATATCTGTCCACTCACTGGTGTCTCTCAGTCCCTCTCTCTCAGGGAGATATCTGTACACTGACTGGTGTCTCTCAGTCCCCTCTCTCTCTCAGGGAGATATATGTACACTGACTGGTGTCTCTCAGTCCCCTCTCTCTCAGGGAGATATCTGTACACTGACTGTGTCTCTCAGTCCCTCTCTCTCTCAGGGAGATATCTGTACACTGACTGGTGTCTCTCAGTCCCTCTCTCTCAGCGAGATATCTGTACACTGACTGGTGTCTCTCAGTCCCCTCTCTCTCAGGGAGATATCTGTACATTGACTGGTGTCTCTCAGTCCCCTCTCTCTCAGGGAGATATCTGTACACTGACTGGTGTCTCTCAGTCCCCTCTCTCTCAGGGAGATATCAGTACACTGAGTGTGTCTCTCAGTCCCCTCTCTCTCAGGGAGATATCGGTACACTGACTGGTGACTCTCAGTCCCCTCTCTCTCAGGGAGATATCTGGACACTGACCGGTGTCTCTCAGTCCACTCTCTCTCAGGGAGATATCTGGACACTGACTGGTGTCTCTCAGTCCCTCTGTCTCAGCAAGATATCTGTGCACTAACTGGTGTCTCTCAGTCCCCTCTCTCTCAGGGAGATATCTGTACACTGACTGGTGTCTCTCAGTTCCTCTCTGTCATGGAGATATCTGTACCCCGACTGATGTCTCTCAGACCCTCTCTCTCAGGGAGATATCTGTACACTGACGGGTGTCTCTCAGTCCCTCTCTCTCAGGGAGATATCTGTGCACTGACTGGTGTCTCTCAGTCCCCTCTCTCTCAGGGAGATATCTGTGCACTGACTGGTGTCTCTCAGTCCCCTCTCTCTCAGAGAAATATCTGTGCACTGACTGGTGTCTCTCAGTCCCTCTGTCTCAGGGAGATATCTGTACACTGACTGGTGTCTCTCAGTCCCCACCCTCTCAGGGAGATATCTGTACACTGACTGGTGTCTCTCAGTCCCCTCTCTCTCAGGGAGATATCTGTACACTGACTGGTGTCTCTCAGTCCCCTCTCTCTCAGGGAGATATCTGTACACTGACTGGTGTCTCTCAGTCCCCTCTCATCTGCGAGATATCTGGACACTGACTGGTGTCTCTCAGTCCCTCTCTCTGAGGGATATATCTGTGCACTGACTGGTATCTCTCAGTCCCTCTCTCTCAGGGAGATATCTGTGCACTGATTGGTATATCTCAGTCCCTCACTCTCAAGGAGATATCGGTACACTGACTGGTGTCTCTCAGTACCTCTCTCTCAGGGAGATATCGGTAGACTGACTGGTGTCTCTCAGTCCCTCTCTCTCAGAGAGATAACTGCACACTGACTGGTGTCTCTCAGTCCCTCTCTCTCAGGGCGATATCTGTACACTGACTGGTGTCTCTCAGTCCCCTCTCTCTCAGGGAGATATCTGTCCACTGACTGATCTCTCTCAGTCCCTCTCTCTCAGGGAGATATCTGGACTCTGATTGGTGTCTCTCAGTCCCTCTCTCTCAGGAGATATCTGTACATTGACTAGTGTCTCTCAGTCCTCTCTCAGGGAGATATCTGTACTCTGACTGTTTCACTCAGTCCCCACCCTCTCAGAGAGATATCTTTACACTGACTGTGTATCTCAGTCCTCTGTCCATCAGGAAGATATATGTACACTGAACGGTATCTCTCAGTCCCTCTCTCTCAGGGAGATATCTGGACACTGACCGGTGTCTCTCAGTCCACTCTCTCTCAGGGAGATATCTGGACACTGACTGGTGTCTCTCAGTCCCCTCTGTCTCAGCGAGATATCTGTGCACTACTGGTGTCTCTCAGTCCCCTCTCTCTCAGGGAGATATCA
>NW_027139597.1:102500-132500 GCF_035084215.1 Heptranchias perlo | reverse complement strand
TGGTGTCTCTCAGTCCCCTCTCTCTCAGGGAGATATCTGTACACTGACTGGTGTCTCTCAGTCCCTCTCTCTCTCAGGGAGATATCTGTACACTGACTGGTGTCTCTCAGTCCCTCTCTCTCAGCGAGATATCTGTACACTGACTGGTGTCTCTCAGTCCCCTCTCTCTCAGGGAGATATCTGTACATTGACTGGTGTCTCTCAGTCCCCTCTCTCTCAGGGAGATATCTGTACACTGACTGGTGTCTCTCAGTCCCCTCTCTCTCAGGGAGATATCAGTACACTGAGTGGTGTCTCTCAGTCCCCTCTCTCTCAGGGAGATATCGGTACACTGACTGGTGACTCTCAGTCCCCTCTCTCTCAGGGAGATATCTGGACACTGACCGGTGTCTCTCAGTCCACTCTCTCTCAGGGAGATATCTGGACACTGACTGGTGTCTCTCAGTCCCTCTGTCTCAGCAAGATATCTGTGCACTAACTGGTGTCTCTCAGTCCCCTCTCTCTCAGGGAGATATCTGTACACTGACTGGTGTCTCTCAGTTCCTCTCTGTCATGGAGATATCTGTACCCCGACTGATGTCTCTCAGACCCTCTCTCTCAGGGAGATATCTGTACACTGACGGGTGTCTCTCAGTCCCTCTCTCTCAGGGAGATATCTGTGCACTGACTGGTGTCTCTCAGTCCCTCTCTCTCAGGGAGATATCTGTGCACTGACTGGTGTCTCTCAGTCCCCTCTCTCTCAGAGAAATATCTGTGCACTGACTGGTGTCTCTCAGTCCCTCTGTCTCAGGGAGATATCTGTACACTGACTGGTGTCTCTCAGTCCCCACCCTCTCAGGGAGATATCTGTACACTGACTGGTGTCTCTCAGTCCCCTCTCTCTCAGGGAGATATCTGTACACTGACTGGTGTCTCTCAGTCCCCTCTCTCTCAGGGAGATATCTGTACACTGACTGGTGTCTCTCAGTCCCCTCTCCATCTGCGAGATATCTGGACACTGACTGGTGTCTCTCAGTCCCTCTCTCTGAGGGATATATCTGTGCACTGACTGGTATCTCTCAGTCCCTCTCTCTCAGGGAGATATCTGTGCACTGATTGGTATATCTCAGTCCCTCACTCTCAAGGAGATATCGGTACACTGACTGGTGTCTCTCAGTACCTCTCTCTCAGGGAGATATCGGTAGACTGACTGGTGTCTCTCAGTCCCTCTCTCTCAGAGAGATAACTGCACACTGACTGATCTCTCTCAGTCCCTCTCTCTCAGGGAGATATCTGGACTCTGATTGGTGTCTCTCAGTCCTCTCTCTCAGGGAGATATCTGTACATTGACTAGTGTCTCTCAGTCCTCTCTCAGGGAGATATCTGTACTCTGACTGGTTTCACTCAGTCCCCACCCTCTCAGAGAGATATCTATACACTGACTGGTGTATCTCAGTCCTCTGTCCATCAGGAAGATATATGTACACTGAACGGTATCTCTCAGTCCCTCTCTCTCAGGGAGATATCTGGACACTGACCGGTGTCTCTCAGTCCACTCTCTCTCAGGGAGATATCTGGACACTGACTGGTGTCTCTCAGTCCCTCTGTCTCAGCGAGATATCTGTGCACTAACTGGTGTCTCTCAGTCCCCTCTCTCTCAGGGAGATATCAGTGTACTGACTGGTGTCTCTCAGTCCCCTCTCTCTCAGGGAGATATCTGTAAACTGACTGGTGTCTCTCAGTTCCTCTCTGTCAGGGAGATATCTGTACCCCGACTGGTGTCTCTCAGTCCCTCTCTCTCAGGGAGATATCTGTACACTGACGGGTGTCTCTCAGTCCCTCTCTCTCAGGGAGATATCTGTACACTGACTGGTGTCTCTCAGTCCCTCGCTCTCAGGGAGATATCTGTGCACTGACTGGTGTCTCTCAGTCCCCTCTCTCTCAGAGAAATATCTGTGCACTGACTGGTGTCTCTCAGTCCCTCTGTCTCAGGGAGATATCTGTACACTGACTGGTGTCTCTCAGTCCCCACCCTCTCAAGGAGATATCTGTACACTGACTGGTGTCTCTCAGTCCCCTCTCTCTCAGGGAGATATCTGTACACTGACTGGTGTCTCTCAGTCCCCTCTCTCTCAGGGAGATATCTGTACACTGACTGGTGTCTCTCAGTCCCTCTCTCTGAGGGATATATCTGTGCACTGACTGGTGTCTCTCAGTCCCTCACTCTCAAGGAGATATCGGTACACTGACTGGTGTCTCTCAGTACCTCTCTCTCAGGGAGATATCGGTAGACTGACTGGTGTCTCTCAGTCCCTCTCTCTCAGTGAGATAACTGCACACTGACTGGTGTCTCTCAGTCCCTCTCTCTCAGGGCGATATCTGTGCACTGACTGGTGTCTCTCAGTCCCCTCTCCCTCAGGGAGATATCTGTACACTCACTGGTGTCTCTCAGTCCCCTCTCTGCCAGCGAGTTATCAGTACATTGACTGGTGTCTCTCAGTCCCCTCTCTCTCAGGGAGATATCTGTACACTGACTGGTGTCTCTCAGTCCCTCTCTCTCTCAGGGAGATATCTGTACACTGACTGGTGTCTCTCAGTCCCTCTCTCTCAGCGAGATATCTGTACACTGACTGGTGTCTCTCAGTCCCCTCTCTCTCAGGGAGATATCTGTACATTGACTGGTGTCTCTCAGTCCCCTCTCTCTCAGGGAGATATCTGTACACTGACTGGTGTCTCTCAGTCCCCTCTCTCTCAGGGAGATATCAGTACACTGAGTGGTGTCTCTCAGTCCCCTCTCTCTCAGGGAGATATCGGTGCACTGACTGGTGACTCTCAGTCCCCTCTCTCTCAGGGAGATATCTGGACACTGACCGGTGTCTCTCAGTCCACTCTCTCTCAGGGAGATATCTGGACACTGACTGGTGTCTCTCAGTCCCTCTGTCTCAGCAAGATATCTGTGCACTAACTGGTGTCTCTCAGTCCCCTCTCTCTCAGGGAGATATCTGTACACTGACTGGTGTCTCTCAGTTCCTCTCTGTCATGGAGATATCTGTACCCCGACTGATGTCTCTCAGACCCTCTCTCTCAGGGAGATATCTGTACACTGACGGGTGTCTCTCAGTCCCTCTCTCTCAGGGAGATATCTGTGCACTGACTGGTGTCTCTCAGTCCCTCTCTCTCAGGGAGATATCTGTGCACTGACTGGTGTCTCTCAGTCCCCTCTCTCTCAGAGAAATATCTGTGCACTGACTGGTGTCTCTCAGTCCCTCTGTCTCAGGGAGATATCTGTACACTGACTGGTGTCTCTCAGTCCCCACCCTCTCAGGGAGATATCTGTACACTGACTGGTGTCTCTCAGTCCCCTCTCTCTCAGGGAGATATCTGTACACTGACTGGTGTCTCTCAGTCCCCTCTCTCTCAGGGAGATATCTGTACACTGACTGGTGTCTCTCAGTCCCCTCTCCATCTGCGAGATATCTGGACACTGACTGGTGTCTCTCAGTCCCTCTCTCTGAGGGATATATCTGTGCACTGACTGGTATCTCTCAGTCCCTCTCTCTCAGGGAGATATCTGTGCACTGATTGGTATATCTCAGTCCCTCACTCTCAAGGAGATATCGGTACACTGACTGGTGTCTCTCAGTACCTCTCTCTCAGGGAGATATCGGTAGACTGACTGGTGTCTCTCAGTCCCTCTCTCTCAGAGAGATAACTGCACACTGACTGGTGTCTCTCAGTCCCTCTCTCTCAGGGCGATATCTGTACACTGACTGGTGTCTCTCAGTCCCCTCTCTCTCAGGGAGATATCTGTCCACTGACTGATCTCTCTCAGTCCCTCTCTCTCAGGGAGATATCTGGACTCTGATTGGTGTCTCTCAGTCCTCTCTCTCAGGGAGATATCTGTACATTGACTAGTGTCTCTCAGTCCTCTCTCAGGGAGATATCTGTACTCTGACTGGTTTCACTCAGTCCCCACCCTCTCAGAGAGATATCTATACACTGACTGGTGTATCTCAGTCCTCTGTCCATCAGGAAGATATATGTACACTGAACGGTATCTCTCAGTCCCTCTCTCTCAGGGAGATATCTGGACACTGACCGGTGTCTCTCAGTCCACTCTCTCTCAGGGAGATATCTGGACACTGACTGGTGTCTCTCAGTCCCTCTGTCTCAGCGAGATATCTGTGCACTAACTGGTGTCTCTCAGTCCCCTCTCTCTCAGGGAGATATCAGTGTACTGACTGGTGTCTCTCAGTCCCCTCTCTCTCAGGGAGATATCTGTAAACTGACTGGTGTCTCTCAGTTCCTCTCTGTCAGGGAGATATCTGTACCCCGACTGGTGTCTCTCAGTCCCTCTCTCTCAGGGAGATATCTGTACACTGACGGGTGTCTCTCAGTCCCTCTCTCTCAGGGAGATATCTGTACACTGACTGGTGTCTCTCAGTCCCTCGCTCTCAGGGAGATATCTGTGCACTGACTGGTGTCTCTCAGTCCCCTCTCTCTCAGAGAAATATCTGTGCACTGACTGGTGTCTCTCAGTCCCTCTGTCTCAGGGAGATATCTGTACACTGACTGGTGTCTCTCAGTCCCCACCCTCTCAAGGAGATATCTGTACACTGACTGGTGTCTCTCAGTCCCCTCTCTCTCAGGGAGATATCTGTACACTGACTGGTGTCTCTCAGTCCCCTCTCTCTCAGGGAGATATCTGTACACTGACTGGTGTCTCTCAGTCCCTCTCTCTGAGGGATATATCTGTGCACTGACTGGTGTCTCTCAGTCCCTCACTCTCAAGGAGATATCGGTACACTGACTGGTGTCTCTCAGTACCTCTCTCTCAGGGAGATATCGGTAGACTGACTGGTGTCTCTCAGTCCCTCTCTCTCAGTGAGATAACTGCACACTGACTGGTGTCTCTCAGTCCCTCTCTCTCAGGGCGATATCTGTGCACTGACTGGTGTCTCTCAGTCCCCTCTCTCTCAGAGAAATATCTGTGCACTGACTGGTGTCTCTCAGCCCCCTCTCTCTCAGGGAGATATCTGCACACTGACTGGTATCTCTCAGTCCCCTCTCACTCAGGTGGATATCTGTACACTGACTGGTGTCTCTCAATCCCTCTCTCTCAGTGAGATATCTTTACTCCGACTGTTGTATCTCAGTCCTCTCTCTCCCAGGGAGATATCTGTACACAGACTGGTGTCTCTCAGTCCCCTCTCTCTCAGGGAGATATCTGTACACTTACTGGTGACTCTCAGTCCCCTCTCTCTCTCAGGGAGATAACTGTACATTGACGAGTGTCTCTCAGTCCCCTCTCTCTCAGGGATAACCTGGACATTGACTGGTGTCTCTCAGTCCCCACCCTCTCAGGGAGATATCTGTTCACTGACTGGTGTCTCTCATTCTCTCTCTCAGGGAGATATCTGTGCACTGACTGGTGTCACTCAGTTCCCACTCTCTCAGGGAGATATCTGTACACTGACTGGTGTCACTCAGTCCCCTCTCTCAGGGAGATATCTGTACACTGACTGGTGTCTCTCAGTCCCTCTCTCTCAGGGAGATATCTGTACACTGACTGGTGTCTCTCAGTCCCCTCTTCCTCAGGCAGATAGCTGTACAGTGACTGGTGTCTCTCAGTCACTCTCTCTCTCAGGGAGATATCTGGACACTGACTGGTGTCTCTCAGTCCCCTCTCTCAGGGAGATATCTGCACACTGACTGCTGTCTCTCAGTCCACTCTCTCAGGGAGATATCTGGACACTGACTGGTCTCTTTCAGTCCCTCTCTCTATCAGGGAGATATCTGTACACTGACTGGTGTCTCTGAGCCCTCTCTCTCAGGGAGATATCTGTGCACTGACTGTTGTCTCTCTGTCCCCTCTCTCTCAGGTAGATATCTGCACACTGACTGGTGTCTCTCAGTCCCCTCTCTCTCAGGAAGATATCTAGAAACTGACTGGTGTCTCTCAGTCCTTCCTCTCTCAGGAAGATATCTGGACACTGACTGTTGTCTCTCAGTCCCCTCTCTCTCAGGGAGACATCTGTACACTGACTGGTGTCTCTCAGTCCCCTCTCTCTCAGGGAGATATCTGTACACTGACTGGTGTCTCTAAGCCCTCTCTCTCAGGGAGATATCTGTACACTGACTGGTGTCTCTCAGACCCTCTCTCTCAGGGAGATATCTGTACACTGACTGGTGTCTCTCAGTTCCTCTCTGTCATGGAGATATCTGTACCCCGACTGATGTCTCTCAGACCCTCTCTCTCAGGGAGATATCTGTACACTGACGGGTGTCTCTCAGTCCCTCTCTCTCAGGGAGATATCTGTGCACTGACTGGTGTCTCTCAGTCCCTCTCTCTCAGGGAGATATCTGTGCACTGACTGGTGTCTCTCAGTCCCCTCTCTCTCAGAGAAATATCTGTGCACTGACTGGTGTCTCTCAGTCCCTCTGTCTCAGGGAGATATCTGTACACTGACTGGTGTCTCTCAGTCCCCACCCTCTCAGGGAGATATCTGTACACTGACTGGTGTCTCTCAGTCCCCTCTCTCTCAGGGAGATATCTGTACACTGACTGGTGTCTCTCAGTCCCCTCTCTCTCAGGGAGATATCTGTACACTGACTGGTGTCTCTCAGTCCCCTCTCCATCTGCGAGATATCTGGACACTGACTGGTGTCTCTCAGTCCCTCTCTCTGAGGGATATATCTGTGCACTGACTGGTATCTCTCAGTCCCTCTCTCTCAGGGAGATATCTGTGCACTGATTGGTATATCTCAGTCCCTCACTCTCAAGGAGATATCGGTACACTGACTGGTGTCTCTCAGTACCTCTCTCTCAGGGAGATATCGGTAGACTGACTGGTGTCTCTCAGTCCCTCTCTCTCAGAGAGATAACTGCACACTGACTGGTGTCTCTCAGTCCCTCTCTCTCAGGGCGATATCTGTACACTGACTGGTGTCTCTCAGTCCCCTCTCTCTCAGGGAGATATCTGTCCACTGACTGATCTCTCTCAGTCCCTCTCTCTCAGGGAGATATCTGGACTCTGATTGGTGTCTCTCAGTCCTCTCTCTCAGGGAGATATCTGTACATTGACT
This sequence comes from Heptranchias perlo, assembly GCF_035084215.1. NCBI lineage: Eukaryota > Metazoa > Chordata > Chondrichthyes > Hexanchiformes > Hexanchidae > Heptranchias > Heptranchias perlo. Next base: position 125,435 of record NW_027139597.1, on the reverse strand, counting down.
AGTGTCTCTCAGTCCTCTCTCAGGGAGATATCTGTACTCTGACTGGTTTCACTCAGTCCCCACCCTCTCAGAGAGATATCTATACACTGACTGGTGTATCTCAGTCCTCTGTCCATCAGGAAGATATATGTACACTGAACGGTATCTCTCAGTCCCTCTCTCTCAGGGAGATATCTGGACACTGACCGGTGTCTCTCAGTCCACTCTCTCTCAGGGAGATATCTGGACACTGACTGGTGTCTCTCAGTCCCTCTGTCTCAGCGAGATATCTGTGCACTAACTGGTGTCTCTCAGTCCCCTCTCTCTCAGGGAGATATCAGTGTACTGACTGGTGTCTCTCAGTCCCCTCTCTCTCAGGGAGATATCTGTAAACTGACTGGTGTCTCTCAGTTCCTCTCTGTCAGGGAGATATCTGTACCCCGACTGGTGTCTCTCAGTCCCTCTCTCTCAGGGAGATATCTGTACACTGACGGGTGTCTCTCAGTCCCTCTCTCTCAGGGAGATATCTGTACACTGACTGGTGTCTCTCAGTCCCTCGCTCTCAGGGAGATATCTGTGCACTGACTGGTGTCTCTCAGTCCCCTCTCTCTCAGAGAAATATCTGTGCACTGACTGGTGTCTCTCAGTCCCTCTGTCTCAGGGAGATATCTGTACACTGACTGGTGTCTCTCAGTCCCCACCCTCTCAAGGAGATATCTGTACACTGACTGGTGTCTCTCAGTCCCCTCTCTCTCAGGGAGATATCTGTACACTGACTGGTGTCTCTCAGTCCCCTCTCTCTCAGGGAGATATCTGTACACTGACTGGTGTCTCTCAGTCCCTCTCTCTGAGGGATATATCTGTGCACTGACTGGTGTCTCTCAGTCCCTCACTCTCAAGGAGATATCGGTACACTGACTGGTGTCTCTCAGTACCTCTCTCTCAGGGAGATATCGGTAGACTGACTGGTGTCTCTCAGTCCCTCTCTCTCAGTGAGATAACTGCACACTGACTGGTGTCTCTCAGTCCCTCTCTCTCAGGGCGATATCTGTGCACTGACTGGTGTCTCTCAGTCCCCTCTCTCTCAGAGAAATATCTGTGCACTGACTGGTGTCTCTCAGCCCCCTCTCTCTCAGGGAGATATCTGCACACTGACTGGTATCTCTCAGTCCCCTCTCACTCAGGTGGATATCTGTACACTGACTGGTGTCTCTCAATCCCTCTCTCTCAGTGAGATATCTTTACTCCGACTGTTGTATCTCAGTCCTCTCTCTCCCAGGGAGATATCTGTACACAGACTGGTGTCTCTCAGTCCCCTCTCTCTCAGGGAGATATCTGTACACTTACTGGTGACTCTCAGTCCCCTCTCTCTCTCAGGGAGATAACTGTACATTGACGAGTGTCTCTCAGTCCCCTCTCTCTCAGGGATAACCTGGACATTGACTGGTGTCTCTCAGTCCCCACCCTCTCAGGGAGATATCTGTTCACTGACTGGTGTCTCTCATTCTCTCTCTCAGGGAGATATCTGTGCACTGACTGGTGTCACTCAGTTCCCACTCTCTCAGGGAGATATCTGTACACTGACTGGTGTCACTCAGTCCCCTCTCTCAGGGAGATATCTGTACACTGACTGGTGTCTCTCAGTCCCTCTCTCTCAGGGAGATATCTGTACACTGACTGGTGTCTCTCAGTCCCCTCTTCCTCAGGCAGATAGCTGTACAGTGACTGGTGTCTCTCAGTCACTCTCTCTCTCAGGGAGATATCTGGACACTGACTGGTGTCTCTCAGTCCCCTCTCTCAGGGAGATATCTGCACACTGACTGCTGTCTCTCAGTCCACTCTCTCAGGGAGATATCTGGACACTGACTGGTCTCTTTCAGTCCCTCTCTCTATCAGGGAGATATCTGTACACTGACTGGTGTCTCTGAGCCCTCTCTCTCAGGGAGATATCTGTGCACTGACTGTTGTCTCTCTGTCCCCTCTCTCTCAGGTAGATATCTGCACACTGACTGGTGTCTCTCAGTCCCCTCTCTCTCAGGAAGATATCTAGAAACTGACTGGTGTCTCTCAGTCCTTCCTCTCTCAGGAAGATATCTGGACACTGACTGTTGTCTCTCAGTCCCCTCTCTCTCAGGGAGACATCTGTACACTGACTGGTGTCTCTCAGTCCCCTCTCTCTCAGGGAGATATCTGTACACTGACTGGTGTCTCTAAGCCCTCTCTCTCAGGGAGATATCTGTACACTGACTGGTGTCTCAGTCCCCTCTCTCTCAGGGAGATATCTGTACACTGACTGGTGTCTCTAAGCCCTCTCTCTCAGGGAGATATCTGTACACTGACTGGTGTCTCTCAGTCCCCTCTCTGCCAGCGAGTTATCTGGACACTGACCTGTGTCTCTCAGACCCCCTCTCTTTCAGGGAGATATCTGTGCACTGACTTGTGTCTCTCAGTCCACTCTCTCAGGGAGATATCTGTACACTGACTGGTGTCTCTCAAACGCCTCTCCCTCTGCAAGATATCTGTACACTGACTGTTGTCTCTCAGTCCCCTCTCTCTCAGGGTGATATCTGTACACGGACTGGTGTGTCTCTCAGTCCCCTCTCTCTCAGCGAGTTATCTGGACACTGACTGGTGTCTCTCAGACCCCCTCTCTTTCAGTGAGATATGTGGACACTGACTGGTGTGTCTCAGTCCCAACTCTCTCAGGGAGATATCTGTACACTGACTGGTGTCTCTCAGTCCCCTCTCTCTCAGAGTGATATCTGTGCACTGACTGGTGTCTCTCAGTCCCTCTCTCTCAGGGAGATACCTGCACAATGACTGGTGTCTCTCAGTCCCTCTGTCTCAGGGAGATATCTGTACACTGACTGGTGTCTCTCAGTCCCCTCTCTCTCAGAGTGATATCTGTGCACTGACTGGTGTCTCTCAGTCCCCTCTCCCTCAGGGAGATATCTGTACACTCACTGGTGTCTCTCAGTCCCCTCTCTGCCAGCGAGTTATCAGTACATTGACTGGTGTCTCTCAGTCCCCTCTCTCTCAGGGAGATATCTGTACACTGACTGGTGTCTCTCAGTCCCCTCTCTCTCAGGGAGATATCGGTACACTGACTGGTGACTCTCAGTCCCCTCTCTCTCAGGGAGATATCTGTACACTGACCGGTGTCTCTCAGTCCACTCTCTCTCAGGGAGATATCTGGACACTGACTGGTGTCTCTCAGTCCCTCTGTCTCAGCAAGATATCTGTGCACTAACTGGTGTCTCTCAGTCCCCTCTCTCTCAGGGAGATATCTGTACACTGACCGGTGTCTCTCAGTCCCCTCTCTCTCAGGGAGATATCTGGACACTGACCGGTGTCTCTCAGTCCACTCTCTCTCAGGGAGATATCTGGACACTGACTGGTGTCTCTCAGTCCCTCTGTCTCAGCAAGATATCTGTGCACTAACTGGTGTCTCTCAGTCCCCTCTCTCTCAGGGAGATATCTGTACACTGACTGGTGTCTCTCAGTTCCTCTCTGTCATGGAGATATCTGTACCCCGACTGATGTCTCTCAGACCCTCTCTCTCAGGGAGATATCTGTACACTGACGGGTGTCTCTCAGTCCCTCTCTCTCAGGGAGATATCTGTGCACTGACTGGTGTCTCTCAGTCCCTCTCTCTCATGGAGATATCTGTGCACTGACTGGTGTCTCTCAGTCCCCTCTCTCTCAGAGAAATATCTGTGCACTGACTGGTGTCTCTCAGTCCCTCTGTCTCAGGGAGATATCTGTACACTGACTGGTGTCTCTCAGTCCCCACCCTCTCAGGGAGATATCTGTACACTGACTGGTGTCTCTCAGTCCCCTCTCTCTCAGGGAGATATCTGTACACTGACTGGTGTCTCTCAGTCCCCTCTCTCTCAGGGAGATATCTGTACACTGACTGGTGTCTCTCAGTCCCCTCTCCATCTGCGAGATATCTGGACACTGACTGGTGTCTCTCAGTCCCTCTCTCTGAGGGATATATCTGTGCACTGACTGGTATCTCTCAGTCCCTCTCTCTCAGGGAGATATCTGTGCACTGATTGGTATATCTCAGTCCCTCACTCTCAAGGAGATATCGGTACACTGACTGGTGTCTCTCAGTACCTCTCTCTCAGGGAGATATCGGTAGACTGACTGGTGTCTCTCAGTCCCTCTCTCTCAGAGAGATAACTGTTCACTGACTGGTGTCTCTCAGTCCCTCTCTCTCAGGGCGATATCTGTACACTGACTGGTGTCTCTCAGTCCCCTCTCTCTCAGGGAGATATCTGTCCACTGACTGATCTCTCTCAGTCCCTCTCTCTCAGGGAGATATCTGCACACTGACTGGTGTCTCTCAGTCCCCTCTCTCTCAGGAAGATATCTAGAAACTGACTGGTGTCTCTCAGTCCTTCCTCTCTCAGGAAGATATCTGGACACTGACTGTTGTCTCTCAGTCCCCTCTCTCTCAGGGAGACATCTGTACACTGACTGGTGTCTCTCAGTCCCCTCTCTCTCAGGGAGATATCTGTACACTGACTGGTGTCTCTCAGTCCCCTCTCTCTCAGGGAGATATCTGTACACTGACTGGTGTCTCTAAGCCCTCTCTCTCAGGGAGATATCTGTACACTGACTGGTGTCCCTCAGTCCCTTCTCTCTCAGGGATATATCAATACACGGACTGTAGTGTCACATTCCCCTCTCTCAGGGAGATATCTGTACAATGACTGGTGTCTCTCAGTCCCCTCTCTGCCAGCGAGTTATCTGGACACTGACCTGTGTCTCTCAGACCCCCTCTCTTTCAGGGAGATATCTGTGCACTGACTTGTGTCTCTCAGTCCACTCTCTCAGGGAGATATCTGTACACTGACTGGTGTCTCTCAAACGCCTCTCCCTCTGCAAGATATCTGTACACTGACTGTTGTCTCTCAGTCCCCTCTCTCTCAGGGTGATATCTGTACACGGACTGGTGTGTCTCACTCCCCTCTCTGTCAGCGAGTTATCTGGACACTGACTGGTGTCTCTCAGACCCCCTCTCTTTCAGTGAGATATGTGGACACTGACTGGTGTGTCTCAGTCCCAACTCTCTCAGGGAGATATCTGTACACTGACTGGTGTCTCTCAGTCCCTCTCTCTCAGGGAGATATCTGTGCACTGACTGGTGTCTCTCAGTCCCTCTCTCTCAGGGAGATACCTGCACAATGACTGGTGTCTCTCAGTCCCTCTGTCTCAGGGAGATATCTGTACACTGACTGGTGTCTCTCAGTCCCCTCTCTCTCAGAGTGATATCTGTGCACTGACTGGTGTCTCTCAGTCCCTCTCTCTCAGGGAGATATCTGTCCACTCACTGGTGTCTCTCAGTCCCTCTCTCTCAGGGAGATATCTGTACACTGACTGGTGTCTCTCAGTCCCCTCTCTCTCTCAGGGAGATATATGTACACTGACTGGTGTCTCTCAGTCCCCTCTCTCTCAGGGAGATATCTGTACACTGACTGGTGTCTCTCAGTCCCTCTCTCTCTCAGGGAGATATCTGTACACTGACTGGTGTCTCTCAGTCCCCTCTCTCTCAGGGAGATATCTGTACATTGACTGGTGTCTCTCAGTCCCCTCTCTCTCAGGGAGATATCAGTACACTGAGTGGTGTCTCTCAGTCCCCTCTCTCTCAGGGAGATATCGGTACACTGACTGGTGACTCTCAGTCCCCTCTCTCTCAGGGAGATATCTGGACACTGACCGGTGTCTCTCAGTCCACTCTCTCTCAGGGAGATATCTGGACACTGACTGGTGTCTCTCAGTCCCTCTGTCTCAGCAAGATATCTGTGCACTAACTGGTGTCTCTCAGTCCCCTCTCTCTCAGGGAGATATCTGTACACTGACTGGTGTCTCTCAGTTCCTCTCTGTCATGGAGATATCTGTACCCCGACTGATGTCTCTCAGACCCTCTCTCTCAGGGAGATATCTGTACACTGACGGGTGTCTCTCAGTCCCTCTCTCTCAGGGAGATATCTGTGCACTGACTGGTGTCTCTCAGTCCCTCTCTCTCAGGGAGATATCTGTGCACTGACTGGTGTCTCTCAGTCCCCTCTCTCTCAGAGAAATATCTGTGCACTGACTGGTGTCTCTCAGTCCCTCTGTCTCAGGGAGATATCTGTACACTGACTGGTGTCTCTCAGTCCCCACCCTCTCAGGGAGATATCTGTACACTGACTGGTGTCTCTCAGTCCCCTCTCTCTCAGGGAGATATCTGTACACTGACTGGTGTCTCTCAGTCCCCTCTCTCTCAGGGAGATATCTGTACACTGACTGGTGTCTCTCAGTCCCCTCTCCATCTGCGAGATATCTGGACACTGACTGGTGTCTCTCAGTCCCTCTCTCTGAGGGATATATCTGTGCACTGACTGGTATCTCTCAGTCCCTCTCTCTCAGGGAGATATCTGTGCACTGATTGGTATATCTCAGTCCCTCACTCTCAAGGAGATATCGGTACACTGACTGGTGTCTCTCAGTACCTCTCTCTCAGGGAGATATCGGTAGACTGACTGGTGTCTCTCAGTCCCTCTCTCTCAGAGAGATAACTGCACACTGACTGGTGTCTCTCAGTCCCTCTCTCTCAGGGCGATATCTGTACACTGACTGGTGTCTCTCAGTCCCCTCTCTCTCAGGGAGATATCTGTCCACTGACTGATCTCTCTCAGTCCCTCTCTCTCAGGGAGATATCTGGACTCTGATTGGTGTCTCTCAGTCCTCTCTCTCAGGGAGATATCTGTACATTGACTAGTGTCTCTCAGTCCTCTCTCAGGGAGATATCTGTACTCTGACTGGTTTCACTCAGTCCCCACCCTCTCAGAGAGATATCTATACACTGACTGGTGTATCTCAGTCCTCTGTCCATCAGGAAGATATATGTACACTGAACGGTATCTCTCAGTCCCTCTCTCTCAGGGAGATATCTGGACACTGACCGGTGTCTCTCAGTCCACTCTCTCTCAGGGAGATATCTGGACACTGACTGGTGTCTCTCAGTCCCTCTGTCTCAGCGAGATATCTGTGCACTAACTGGTGTCTCTCAGTCCCCTCTCTCTCAGGGAGATATCAGTGTACTGACTGGTGTCTCTCAGTCCCCTCTCTCTCAGGGAGATATCTGTAAACTGACTGGTGTCTCTCAGTTCCTCTCTGTCAGGGAGATATCTGTACCCCGACTGGTGTCTCTCAGTCCCTCTCTCTCAGGGAGATATCTGTACACTGACGGGTGTCTCTCAGTCCCTCTCTCTCAGGGAGATATCTGTACACTGACTGGTGTCTCTCAGTCCCTCGCTCTCAGGGAGATATCTGTGCACTGACTGGTGTCTCTCAGTCCCCTCTCTCTCAGAGAAATATCTGTGCACTGACTGGTGTCTCTCAGTCCCTCTGTCTCAGGGAGATATCTGTACACTGACTGGTGTCTCTCAGTCCCCACCCTCTCAAGGAGATATCTGTACACTGACTGGTGTCTCTCAGTCCCCTCTCTCTCAGGGAGATATCTGTACACTGACTGGTGTCTCTCAGTCCCCTCTCTCTCAGGGAGATATCTGTACACTGACTGGTGTCTCTCAGTCCCTCTCTCTGAGGGATATAACTGTGCACTGACTGGTATCTCTCAGTCCCTCTCTCTCAGGGAGATATCTGTGCACTGATTGGTATATCTCAGTCCCTCACTCTCAAGGAGATATCGGTACACTGACTGGTGTCTCTCAGTACCTCTCTCTCAGGGAGATATCGGTAGACTGACTGGTGTCTCTCAGTCCCTCTCTCTCAGAGAGATAACTGCACACTGACTGGTGTCTCTCAGTCCCTCTCTCTCAGGGAGATATCTGGACACTGACTGGTGTCTCTCAGTCCCTCTGTCTCAGCGAGATATCTGTGCACTAACTGGTGTCTCTCAGTCCCCTCTCTCTCAGGGAGATATCAGTGTACTGACTGGTGTCTCTCAGTCCCCTCTCTCTCAGGGAGATATCTGTAAACTGACTGGTGTCTCTCAGTTCCTCTCTGTCAGGGAGATATCTGTACCCCGACTGGTGTCTCTCAGTCCCTCTCTCTCAGGGAGATATCTGTACACTGACGGGTGTCTCTCAGTCCCTCTCTCTCAGGGAGATATCTGTACACTGACTGGTGTCTCTCAGTCCCTCGCTCTCAGGGAGATATCTGTGCACTGACTGGTGTCTCTCAGTCCCCTCTCTCTCAGAGAAATATCTGTGCACTGACTGGTGTCTCTCAGTCCCTCTGTCTCAGGGAGATATCTGTACACTGACTGGTGTCTCTCAGTCCCCACCCTCTCAAGGAGATATCTGTACACTGACTGGTGTCTCTCAGTCCCCTCTCTCTCAGGGAGATATCTGTACACTGACTGGTGTCTCTCAGTCCCCTCTCTCTCAGGGAGATATCTGTACACTGACTGGTGTCTCTCAGTCCCTCTCTCTGAGGGATATAACTGTGCACTGACTGGTATCTCTCAGTCCCTCTCTCTCAGGGAGATATCTGTGCACTGATTGGTATATCTCAGTCCCTCACTCTCAAGGAGATATCGGTACACTGACTGGTGTCTCTCAGTACCTCTCTCTCAGGGAGATATCGGTAGACTGACTGGTGTCTCTCAGTCCCTCTCTCTCAGAGAGATAACTGCACACTGACTGGTGTCTCTCAGTCCCTCTCTCTCAGGGCGATATCTGTACACTGACTGGTGTCTCTCAGTCCCCTCTCTCTCAGGGAGATATCTGTCCACTGACTGATCTCTCTCAGTCCCTCTCTCTCAGGGAGATATCTGGACTCTGATTGGTGTCTCTCAGTCCTCTCTCTCAGGGAGATATCTGTACATTGACTAGTGTCTCTCAGTCCTCTCTCAGGGAGATATCTGTACTCTGACTGGTTTCACTCAGTCCCCACCCTCTCAGAGAGATATCTATACACTGACTGGTGTATCTCAGTCCTCTGTCCATCAGGAAGATATATGTACACTGAACGGTATCTCTCAGTCCCTCTCTCTCAGGGAGATATCTGGACACTGACCGGTGTCTCTCAGTCCACTCTCTCTCAGGGAGATATCTGGACACTGACTGGTGTCTCTCAGTCCCTCTGTCTCAGCGAGATATCTGTGCACTAACTGGTGTCTCTCAGTCCCCTCTCTCTCAGGGAGATATCAGTGTACTGACTGGTGTCTCTCAGTCCCCTCTCTCTCAGGGAGATATCTGTAAACTGACTGGTGTCTCTCAGTTCCTCTCTGTCAGGGAGATATCTGTACCCCGACTGGTGTCTCTCAGTCCCTCTCTCTCAGGGAGATATCTGTACACTGACGGGTGTCTCTCAGTCCCTCTCTCTCAGGGAGATATCTGTACACTGACTGGTGTCTCTCAGTCCCTCGCTCTCAGGGAGATATCTGTGCACTGACTGGTGTCTCTCAGTCCCCTCTCTCTCAGAGAAATATCTGTGCACTGACTGGTGTCTCTCAGTCCCTCTGTCTCAGGGAGATATCTGTACACTGACTGGTGTCTCTCAGTCCCCACCCTCTCAAGGAGATATCTGTACACTGACTGGTGTCTCTCAGTCCCCTCTCTCTCAGGGAGATATCTGTACACTGACTGGTGTCTCTCAGTCCCCTCTCTCTCAGGGAGATATCTGTACACTGACTGGTGTCTCTCAGTCCCTCTCTCTGAGGGATATAACTGTGCACTGACTGGTGTCTCTCAGTCCCTCACTCTCAAGGAGATATCGGTACACTGACTGGTGTCTCTCAGTACCTCTCTCTCAGGGAGATATCGGTAGACTGACTGGTGTCTCTCAGTCCCTCTCTCTCAGTGAGATAACTGCACACTGACTGGTGTCTCTCAGTCCCTCTCTCTCAGGGCGATATCTGTGCACTGACTGGTGTCTCTCAGTCCCCTCTCTCTCAGAGAAATATCTGTGCACTGACTGGTGTCTCTCTGTCCACTCTCTCAGGGAGATATCTGTACACTGACTGGTGTCTCTCAGTCCCCTCTCTCTCAGGGAGATGTCTGTGCACTGACTGGTGTCTCTCAATCCCTCTCTCTCTCAGGGAGATATCTGTGCACTGACTGGTGTCTCTCAGTCCCTCTCTCTCAGGGAGATATCTGTACACTGACTGGTGTCTCTCAGTCCCTCTCTCTCAGGGAGATATCTGGACACTGACTGGTGTCTCTCAGTCCCCTCTCTCTCAGGGAGATATCTGTGCACTGACTGGTGACTCTCAGTCCCCTCTCTATTTCTGTGCTCACCTTTTGGTCTGTTCAATGAATTGAATGCCAGACCGTGGACTCACCTGGACTGGTGACGAGATCCCAAGGTAGTATTTCTGGATTTTCGTGAATTCCTAGGGGCAGACGTAGAAATTAAACAGAGAAATATTGCAAGGGGGAATGAGGTTATTAAAAAGCAGGACGGTTTTAGGTGGGAGAGGGATTTTGACACAAACATCCGTGTGACCAATGGGTTTTATGGCGTTTACAAACATTCCGAGAATAAATTACGAGGTCACCAAAAGCTGCTCCATCCCCACGTCAATGAAAATCCAGCAAGCTCGATGTAAAAGGATGTCTCCTCTCCCCTCCCCTCACTGTGATACAGTGTCTCCTCTCCCCTCCCCTCTCACTGTGATACAGTGTCTCCTCTCCCCTCCCCTCTCACTGTGATACAGTGTCCCCTCTCCCCTCCCTCTCACTGTGATACAGTGTCTCCTCTCCCCCCCCCTCTCACTGTGATACAGTGTCCCCTCTCCCCTCCCCTCTCACTGTGATACAGTGTCCCCTCTCCCCTCTCTCCTCTCACTGTGATACAGTGTCCCCTCTCCCCTCCCCTCTCACTGTGATACAGTGTCCCCTCTCCCCACCCCTCTCACTGTGATACACTGTCCCCTCTCCCCTCCCCTCTCACTGTGATACAGTGTCCCCTCTCCCCTCCCCTCTCACTGTGATACAGTGTCCCCTATCCCCTCCCTCTCATTGTGAGACAGTGTCCCCTCTCCCCTCTCTCCTCTCACTGTGATACAGTGTCCCCTCTCCCCTCCCCTCTCACTGTGATACAGTGTCCCCTCTCCCCTCCCCTCTCACTGTGATACACTGTCCCCTCTCCCCTCCCCTCTCACTGTGATACAGTGTCCCCTCTCCCCTCCCTCTAACTGTGATACAGTGTCCCCTCTCACCCTCCCCTCTCACTGTGATACAGTGTCCCCTCTCCCCTCCCCTCTCACTGTGATACAGTGTCCCCTCTCCCCTCCCCTCTCACTGTGATACAGTGTCCCCTCTCCCCTCCCCTCTCACTGTGATACAGTGTCCCCTCTCCCCTCCCCTCTCACTGTGATACAGTGTCCCCTCTCCCCTCCCCTCTCACTGTGATACAGTGTCCCCTCTCCCCTCCCCTCTCACTGTGATACAGTGTCCCCTCTCCCCTCCCCTCTCACTGTGATACAGTGTCTCCTCTCCCCTCCCCTCTCACTGTGATAGAGTGTCCCCTCTCCCCTCCCCTCTCACTGTGATACAGTGTCTCCTCTCCCCTCCCCTCTCACTGTGATACAGTGTCTCCTCTCCCCTCCCCTCTCACTGTGATACAGTGTCCCCTCTCCCCTCCCCTCTCACTGTGATACAGTGTCCCCTCTCCCCTCCCCTCTCACTGTGATACAGTGTCCCCTCTCCCCTCCCCTCTCACTGTGATACAGTGTCCCCTCTCCCCTCCCCTCTCTCTGTGATACAGTGTCCCCTCTCCCCTCCCCTCTCACTGTGATACAGTGTCTCCTCTCCCCTCCCCTCTCACTGTGATGCAGTGTCCCCTCTCCCCTCCCCCTCTCTCTGTGATACAGTGTCCCCTCTCCCCTCCCCTCTCACTGTGATACAGTGTCCCCTCTCCCCTCCCCTCCCACTGTGATACAGTGTCCCCTCTCCCCTCCCCTCTCACTGTGATACAGTGTCCCCTCTCCCCTCCCCTCTCACTGTGATACAGTGTCCCCTCTCCCCTCCCCTCTCACTGTGATACAGTGTCCCCTCTCCCCTCCCCTCTCACTGTGATACAGTGTCCCCTCTCCCCTCCCCTCTCACTGTGATACAGTGTCCCCTCTCACCTCCCCTCTCACTGTGATACAGTGTCCCCTCTCCCCTCCCCTCTCACTGTGATACAGTGTCCCCTCTCCCCTCCCCTCTCCCTGTGATACAGTGTCCCCTCCCCCTCCCCTCCCACTGCGATACAGTGTCCCCTCTCACCTCCCCTCTCACTGTGATACAGTGTCCCCTCTCCCCTCCCCTCTCACTGTGATACAGTGTCCCCTCTCCCCTCCCCTCTCACTGTGATACAGTGTCTCCTCTCCCCTCCCCTCTCACTCTGATACAGTGTCCCCTCTCCCCTCCCCTCTCACTGTGATACAGTGTCCCCTCTCCCCTCCCCTCTCAATGTGATACAGTGTCCCCTCTCCCCTCCCCTCTCACTGTGATACAGTGTCCCCTCTCCCCTCCCCTCTCACTGTGATACAGTGTCCCCTCTCCCCTCCCCTCTCACTGTGATACAGTGTCCCCTCTCCCCTCCCCTCTCACTGTGATACAGTGTCCCCTCTCCCCTCCCCTCTCACTGTGATACAGTGTCCCCTCTCCCCTCCCCTCTCACTGTGATACAGTGTCCCCTCTCCCCTCCCCTCTCACTGTGATACAATATCCCCTCTCCCCTCCCCTCTCACTGTGATACAGTGTCCCCTCTCCCCTCCCCTCTCACTGTGATACAATGTCCCCTCTCCCCTCCCCTCTCACTGTGATACAGTGTCCCCTCTCCCCTCCCCACACTGTGATACAGTGTCCCCTCTCCCCTCCCCTCTCACTGTGATACTGTGTCCCCTCTCCCCTCCCCTCTCACTGTGATACAGTGTCCCCTCTCCCCTCCCCTCTCACTGTGATACAGTGTCCCCTCTCCCCTCCCCTCTCACTGTGATACAGTGTCCCCTCTCCCCTCCCCTCTCACTGTGATACAGTGTCCCCTCTCCCCTCCCCTCTCACTGTGATACAGTGTCCCCTCTCCCCTCCCCTCTCAATGTGATACAGTGTCCACACTTCCCTCCCCTCTCACTGTGATACAGTGTCCCCTCTCCCCTCCACTCTCACTGTGATACAGTGTCCACTCTCCCCTCCCCTCTCACTGTGATACAGTCTCCCCTCTCCCCTCCCCTCTCACTGTGATACAGTGTCCCCTCTCCCCTCTCCCCTCCCCTCTCACTGTGATACAGTGTCTCCTCTCCCCTCCCCTGTCACTGTGATACAGTGTCCCCTCTCCCCTCCCCTCTCACTGTGATACAGTGTCCTCTCTCCCCTCCCCTCTCACCGTGATACAGTGTCCCCTCTCCCCTCCCCTCTCACTGTGATACAGTGTCCCCTCTCCCCTCTCACTGTGATACAGTGTCCCCTCTCCCCTCCCCTCTCACTGTGATACAGTGTCCCCTCTCCCCTCCCCTCTCACTGTGATACAGTGTCCCCTCTCCCCTCCCCTCTCACTGTGATACAGTGTCTCCTCTCCCCTCCCCTCTCACTGTGATACAGTGTCCCCTCTCCCCTCCCCTCTCACTGTGATACAGTGACCCCTCTCCCCTCCCCTCTCACTGTGATACAGTGTCCCCTCTCCCCTCCCCTCTCACTGTGATACGGTGACCCCTCTCCCCTCCCCTCTCACTGTGATACAGTGTCTCCCCTCCCCTCTCACTGTGATACAGTGTCCCCTCTCCCCTCCCCTCTCACTGTGATACAGTGTCCCCTCTCACCTCCCCTCTCACTGTGATACAGTGTCCCCTCTCCCCTCCTCTCTCACTGTGATACAGTGTCCCCTCTCCCCTCCCCTCTCACTGTGATACAGTGTCCCCTCTCCCCTCTCCTCTCACTGTGATACAGTGTCCCCTCTCCCCTCCCCTCTCACTGTGATACAGTGTCCCCTCTCCCCTCCCCTCTCACTGTGATACAGTGTCCCCTCTCCCCTCCCCTCTCACTGTGATACAGTGTCCCCTCTCCCCTCACCTCTCACTGTGATACAGTGTCCCCTCTCCCCTCCCCTCTCACTGTGATACAGTGTCCCCTCTCCCCTCCCCTCTCACTGTGATACAGTGTCCACTCTCCCCTCCCCTCTCACTGTGATACAGTGTCCCCTCTCCCCTCCCCTCTCACTGTGATAAAGTGTCCCCTCTCCCCTCCCCTCTCACTGTGATACAGTGTCCCCTCTCCCCTCCCCTCACACTGTGATACAGTGTCCCCTCTCCCCTCCCCTCTCACTGTGATACAGTGTCCACTCTCCCCTCCCCTCTCACTGTGAGACAGTGTCCCCTCTCCCCTCCCCTCTCACTGTGATACAGTGTCCCCTCTCCCCTCCCCTCTCACTGTGATACAGTGTCCCCTCTCCCCTCCCCTCTCACTGTGATACAGTGTCCCCTCTCCCCTCCCCTCTCACTGTGATACAGTGTCCCCTCTCCCCTCCCCTCTCACTGTGAGACAGTGTCCCCTCTCCCCTCCCCTCTCACTGTGATACAGTGTCCCCTCTCCCCTCCCCTCTCACTGAGATACAGTGTCCCCTCTCCCCTCCCCTCTCACTGTGATACAGTGTCCCCTCTCCCCTCCCCTCTCACTGTGATACAGTGTCCCCTCTCCCCTCCCCTCTCACTGTGATACAGTGTCCCCTCTCCCCTCCCCTCTCACTGTGATACAGTGTCCCCTCTCCCCTCCCCTCTCACTGTGATACAGTGTCCCCTCTCCCCTCCCCTCTCACTGTGATACAGTGACCCCTCTCCCCTCCCCTCTCACTGTGATACAGTGTACCCTCTCCCCTCCCCTCTCACTGTGATACAGTGACCCCTCTCCCCTCCCCTCTCACTGTGATACAGTGTCCCCTCTCCCCTCCCCTCTCACTGTGATACAGTGTCCCCTCTCCCCTCCCCTCTCACTGTGATACAGTGACCCCTCTCCCCTCCCCTCTCACTGTGATACAGTGTCCCCTCTCCCCTTCCCTCTCACTGTGATACAGTGTCCCCTCTCCCCTCCCCTCTCACTGTGATACAGTGTCCGCTCTCCCCTCCCCTCTCACTCTGATACAGTGTCCCCTCTCCCCTCCCCTCTCACTGTGATACAGTGTCTCCTCTCCCCTCCCCTCTCAATGTGATACAGTGACCCCTCTCCCCTCCCCTCTCACTGTGATACAGTGTCCCCTCTCCCCTCCCCTCTCACTGTGATACAGTGTCCCCTCTCCCCTCCACTCTCACTGTGATACATTGTCACCTCTCCCTCCCCTCTCACTGTGATACAGTGTCCCCTCTCCCCTCCACTCTCACTGAGATACAGTGACCCCTCTCCCCTCCCCTCTCACTGTGATACAGTGTCCCCTCTCCCCTCCCTCTAACTGTGATACAGTGTCCCCTCTCCCCTCCCCTCACTGTGATACAGTGTCCCCTCTCCCCTCCCCTCTCACTGTGATACAGTGTCCCCTCTCCCCTCCCCTCTCACTGTGATACAGTGTCCCCTCTCCCCTCCCCTCTCACTGTGATACAGTGTCTCCTCTCCCCTCCCCTCTCACTGTGATACAGTGTCCCCTCTCCCCTCCCCTCTCACTGTGATACAGTGTCCCCTCTCCCCTCCCCTCTCACTGTGATACAGTGTCCCCTCTCCCCTCCCCTCTCACTGTGATACAGTGTCCCCTCTCCCCTCCCCTCTCACTGTGATACAGTGTCCCCTCTCCCCTCCCCTCTCACTGTGATACAGTGTCCCCTCTCCCCTCCCCTCTCACTGTGATACAGTGTCCCCTCTCCCCTCCCCTCTCACTGTGATACAGTGTCCCCTCTCCCCTCCCCTCTCACTGTGATACAGTGTCCCCTCTCCCCTCCCCTCTCACTGTGATACAGTGTCCCCTCTCTCCTCCCCTCTCACTGTGATACACTGTCCACTCTCCCCTCCCCTCTCACTGTGATACAGTGTCCCCTCTCCCCTCCCCTCTCACTGTGATACAGTGTCCCCTCTCCCCTCCCCTCTCACTGTGATACAGTGTCCCCTCTCCCCTCCCCTCTCACTCTGATACAGTGTCCCCTCTCCCCTCCCCTCTCACTCTGATACAGTGTCCCCTCTCCCCTCCCCTCTCACTGTGATACAGTGTCCCCTCTCCCCTCCCCTCTCACTCTGATACAGTGTCCCCTCTCCCCTCCCCTCTCACTGTGATACAGTGTTCCCTCTCCCCTCCCCTCTCACTGTGATACAGTGTCCCCTCTCCCCTCCCCTCTCACTGTGATACAGTGTCCCCTCTCCCCTCCCCTCTCACTGTGATACAGTGTCCCCTCTCCCCTCCCCTCTCACTGTGATACAGTGTCCCCTCTCCCCTCCCCTCTCACTGTGATACAGTGTCCCCCTCTCCCCTCCCCTCTCACTGTGATACAGTGTCCCCTCTCCCCTCTCCCCTCTCACTGTGATACAGTGTCTCCTCTCCCCTCCCCTCTCACTGTGATACAGTGTCCCCTCTCCCCTCCCCTCTCGCTGTGATACAGTGTCCCCTCTCCCCTCCCCTCTCACTGTGATACAGTGTCCCCTCTCCCCTCCCCTCTTACTGTGATACAGTGTCCCCTTCTCCCCTCCCCTCTCACTGTGATACAGTGTCCCCTCTCCCCTCTCCCCTCTCACTGTGATACAGTGTCCCCTCTCCCCTCCCCTCTCACTGTGATACAGTGTCCCCTCTCCCCTCCCCTCTCACTGTGATACAGTGTCCCCTCTCCCCTCTCCCCTCTCACTGTGATACAGTGTCCCCTCTCCCCTCTCCCCTCTCACTGTGATACAGTGTCCCCTCTCCCCTCCCCTCTCACTGTGATACAGTGTCCCCTCTCCCCTCTCCCCTCCACTCTCACTGTGATACAGTGTCCCCTCTCCCCTCTCCCCTCTCACTGTGATACAGTGTCCCCTCTCCCCTCCCCTCTCACTGTGATACAGTGTCCCCTCTCCCCTCCCCTCACTGTGATACAGTGTCCCCTCTCCCCTCTCCCCTCTCACTGTGATACAGTGTCCCCTCTCCCCGCCCCTCTCACTGTGATACAGTGTCCCCTCTCCCCTCCCCTCTCACTGTGATACAGTGTCCCCTCTCCTCTCCCCTCTCACAGTGATACAGTGTCCCCTCTCCCCTCCCTCTCACTGTGATACAGTGTCCCCTCTCATCTCCCCTCTCACTGTGATACAGTGTCCCCTCTCCCCTCCCCTCTCACTGTGATACAGTGTCCCCTCCCCCCCTCTCACTGTGATACAGTGTCCCCTCTCCCCTCCCTCTCACTGTGATACAGTGTCCCCTCTCCCCTCCCCTCTCACTGTGATACAGTGTCCCCTCTCCCCTCCCCTCTCACTGCGATACAGTGTCCCCTCTCCCCTCCCCTCACTGTAATACAGTGTCCCCTCTCCCCTCCCCTCTCACTGCGATACAGTGTCCCCTCTCCCCTCCCCTCTCACTGTGATACAGTGTCCCCTCTCCCCTCCCCTCTCACTGTGATACAGTGTCCCCTCTCCCCTCCCCTCTCCCTGTGATACCGTGTCCCCTCTCCCCTCCCCTCTCACTGTGATACAGTGTCCCCTCTCCCCTCCCCTCTCACTGTGATACAGTGTCCCCTCTCCCCTCCCCTCTCACTGTGATAGTGTCCCCGCTCCCCTCCCCTCTCACTGTGATACAGTGTCCCCTCTCCCCTCCCCTCTCACTGTGATACAGTGTCCCCTCTCCCCTCCCCTCACTGTGATACAGTGTCCCCTCTCCCCTCCCCTCTCACTGTGATACTGTGTCCCCTCTCCCCTCCCCTCTCACTGTGATACAGTGTCCCCTCTCCCCTCCCCTCTCACTGTGATACAGTGTCCCCTCTCCCCTCCGCTCTCACTGTGATACAGTGTCCCCTCTCCCCTCCCCTCTCACTGTGATACAGTGTCCCCTCTCCCCTCCCCTCTCACTGTGATACAGTGTCCCCTCTCCCCTCCCCTCTCAATGTGATACAGTGTCCACACTTCCCTCCCCTCTCACTGTGATACAGTGTCCCCTCTCCCCTCCACTCTCACTGTGATACAGTGTCCACTCTCCCCTCCCCTCTCACTGTGATACAGTCTCCCCTCTCCCTCCCCTCTCACTGTGATACAGTGTCCCCTCTCCCCTCTCCCCTCCCCTCTCACTGTGATACAGTGTCTCCTCTCCCCTCCCCTGTCACTGTGATACAGTGTCCCCTCTCCCCTCCCCTCTCACTGTGATACAGTGTCCTCTCTCCCTCCCCTCTCACTGTGATACAGTGTCCCCTCTCCCCTCCCCTCTCACTGTGATACAGTGTCCCCTCTCCCCTCTCACTGTGATACAGTGTCCCCTCTCCCCTCCCCTCTCACTGTGATACAGTGTCCCCTCTCCCCTCCCCTCTCACTGTGATACAGTGTCCCCTCTCCCCTCCCCTCTCACTGTGATACAGTGTCTCCTCTCCCCTCCCCTCTCACTGTGATACAGTGTCCCCTCTCCCCTCCCCTCTCACTGTGATACAGTGACCCCTCTCCCCTCCCCTCTCACTGTGATACAGTGTCCCCTCTCCCCTCCCTCTCACTGTGATACAGTGACCCCTCTCCCCTCCCCTCTCACTGTGATACAGTGTCTCCTCTCCCCTCCCCTCTCACTGTGATACAGTGTCCCCTCTCCCCTCCCCTCTCACTGTGATACAGTGTCCCCTCTCCCTCCCCTCTCACTGTGATACAGTGTCCCCGCTCCCCTCCCCTCTCACTGTGAAACAGTGTCCCATCTCCCCTCCCTCTCACTGTGATACAGTGTCCCCTCTCACCTCCCCTCTCACTGTGATACAGTGTCCCCTCTCCCCTCCTCTCTCACTGTGATACAGTGTCCCCTCTCCCCTCCCCTCTCACTGTGATACAGTGTCCCCTCTCACCTCCCCTCTCACTGTGATACAGTGACCCCTCTCCCCTCCCCTCTCACTGTGACACAGTGTCCCCTCTCCCCTCCCCTCTCACTGTGGCACAGTGTCTCATCTCCCCTCCCCTCTCACTGTGATACAGTGTCCCCTCTCCCCTCCCCCTCTCACTGTGATACAGTGTCCCCTCTCCCCTCCCCTCACACTGTGATACAGTGTCCCCTCTCCCCTCCCCTCACACTGTGATACAGTGTCCCCTCTCCCCTCCACTCTCACTGTGATACAGTGTCCCCTCTCCCCTCCCCTCTCACTGTGATACAGTGTCCCCTCTCCCCTCTCCTCTCACTGTGATACAGTGTCCCCTCTCCCCTCCCCTCTCACTGTGATACAGTGTCCCCTCTCCCCTCCCCTCTCACTGTGATACAGTGTCCCCTCTCCCCTCCCCTCTCACTGTGATACAGTGTCCCCTCTCCCCTCCCCTCTCACTCTGATACAGTGTCCCCTCTCCCCTCCCTCTCACTGTGATACAGTGTCTCCTCTCCCCTCCCCTCTCACTGTGATACAGTGTCCCCTCTCCCCTCCCTCACACTGTGATACAGTGTCCCCTCTCCCCTCCACTCTCACTGTGATACAGTGTCCCTCTCCCCTCCCCTCTCACTGTGATACAGTGTCCCCTCTCCCCTCTCCTCTCACTGTGATACAGTGTCCCCTCTCCCCTCCCCTCTCACTGTGATACAGTGTCCCCTCTCCCCTCCCCTCTCACTGTGATACAGTGCCCCTCTCCCCTCCACTCTCACTGTGATACAGTGTCCGCTCTCCCCTCCCCTCTCACTCTGATACAGTGTCCCCTCTCCCCTCCCCTCTCACTGTGATACAGTGTCTCCTCTCCCCTCCCTCTCAATGTGATACAGTGTCCCCTCTCCCCTCCCCTCTCATTGTGATACAGTGTCCCTCTCCCCTCCCCTCTCACTGTGATACAGTGTCCCCTCTCCCCTCCACTCTCACTGAGATACAGTGACCCCTCTCCCCTCCCCTCTCACTGTGATACAGTGTCCCCTCTCCCCTCCCTCTAACTGTGATACAGTGTCCCCTCTCCCCTCCCCTCACTGTGATACAGTGTCCCCTCTCCCCTCCCCTCTCACTGTGATACAGTGTCCCCTCTCCCCTCCCCTCTCACTGTGATACAGTGTCCCCTCTCCCCTCCCCTCTCACTGTGATACAGTGTCTCCTCTCCCCTCCCCTCTCACTGTGATACAGTGTCCCCTCTCCCCTCCCCTCTCACTGTGATACAGTGTCCCCTCTCCCCTCCCCTCTCACTGTGATACAGTGTCCCCTCTCCCCTCCCCTCTCACTGTGATACAGTGTCCCCTCTCCCCTCCCCTCTCACTGTGATACAGTGTCCCCTCTCCCCTCCCCTCTCACTGTGATACAGTGTCCCCTCTCCCCTCCCCTCTCACTGTGATACAGTGTCCCCTCTCCCCTCCCCTCTCACTGTGATACAGTGTCCCCTCTCCCCTCCCCTCTCACTGTGATACAGTGTCCCCTCTCCCCTCCCCTCTCACTGTGATACAGTGTCCCCTCTCTCCTCCCCTCTCACTGTGATACACTGTCCCCTCTCCCCTCCCCTCTCACTGTGATACAGTGTCCCCTCTCCCCTCCCCTCTCACTGTGATACAGTGTCCCCTCTCCCCTCCCCTCTCACTGTGATACAGTGTCCCCTCTCCCTCCCCTCTCACTCTGATACAGTGTCCCCTCTCCCCTCCCCTCTCACTCTGATACAGTGTCCCCTCTCCCCTCCCTCTCACTGTGATACAGTGTC
The DNA here is from genome assembly GCF_035084215.1 of Heptranchias perlo. Taxonomy (NCBI): domain Eukaryota; kingdom Metazoa; phylum Chordata; class Chondrichthyes; order Hexanchiformes; family Hexanchidae; genus Heptranchias; species Heptranchias perlo. Next base: position 104,742 of record NW_027139597.1, on the reverse strand, counting down.
CCCTCTCCCCTCCCCTCTCACTCTGATACAGTGTCCCCTCTCCCCTCCCCTCTCACTGTGATACAGTGTTCCCTCTCCCCTCCCCTCTCACTGTGATACAGTGTCCCCTCTCCCCTCCCCTCTCACTGTGATACAGTGTCCCCTCTCCCCTCCCCTCTCACTGTGATACAGTGTCCCCTCTCCCCTCCCCTCTCACTGTGATACAGTGTCCCCTCTCCCCTCCCCTCTCACTGTGATACAGTGTCCCCTCTCCCCTCTCCCCTCTCACTGTGATACAGTGTCTCCTCTCCCCTCCCCTCTCACTGTGATGCAGTGTCCCCTCTCCCCTCCCCTCTCACTGTGATACAGTGTCCCCTCTCCCCTCCCCTCTCACTGTGATACAGTGTCCCCTCTCCCCTCCCCTCTTACTGTGATACAGTGTCCCCTCTCCCCTCCCCTCTCACTGTGATACAGTGTCCCCTCTCCCCTCTCCCCTCTCACTGTGATACAGTGTCCCCTCTCCCCTCCCCTCTCACTGTGATACAGTGTCCCCTCTCCCCTCCCCTCTCACTGTGATACAGTGTCCCCTCTCCCCTCACCCCTCTCACTGTGATACAGTGTCCCCTCTCCCCTCTCCCCTCTCACTGTGATACAGTGTCCCCCTCTCCCCTCCCCTCTCACTGTGATACAGTGTCCCCTCTCCCCTCTCCCCTCCACTCTCACTGTGATACAGTGTCCCCTCTGCCCTCTCCCCTCTCACTGTGATACAGTGTCCCCTCTCCCCTCCCCTCTCACTGTGATACAGTGTCCCCTCTCCCCTCCCCTCACTGTGATACAGTGTCCCCTCTCCCCTCTCCCCTCTCACTGTGATACAGTGTCCCCTCTCCCCGCCCTCTCACTGTGATACATTGTCCCCTCTCCCCTCCCCTCTCACTGTGATACAGTGTCCCCTCTCCTCTCCCCTCTCACTGTGATACAGTGTCCCCTCTCATCTCCCCTCTCACTGTGATACAGTGTCCCCTCTCCCCTCCCCTCTCACTGTGATACAGTGTCCCCTCCCCCCTCTCACTGTGATACAGTGTCCCCTCTCCCCTCCCTCTCACTGTGATACAGTGTCCCCTCTCACCTCCCCTCTCACTGTGATACAGTGTCCCCTCTCCCCTCCCCTCTCACTGTGATACAGTGTCCCCTCTCCCCTCCCCTCTCACTGTGATACAGTGTCCCCACTCCCCTCCCCTCTCACTGTGATACAGTGTCCCCTCTCCCCTCCCCTCTCACTGTGATACAGTGACCCCTCTCCCCTCCCCTCTCAATGTGATACAGTGTCCCCTCTCCCCTCCCCCCTCACTGCGATACAGTGTCCCCTCTCCCCTCCCCCCTCACTGTGATACAGTGTCCCCTCTCCCCTCCCCTCTCACTGTAATACAGTGTCCCCTCTCCCCTCCCCTCTCACTGTGATACAGTGTCCCCTCCCCCCTCTCACTGTGATACAGTGTCCCCTCTCCCCTCCCTCTCACTGTGATACAGTGTCTCCTCTCCCCTCCCCTCTCACTGTGATACACTGTCCCCTCTCACCTCCCCTCTCACTGTGATACAGTGTCCCCTCTCCCCTCCCCTCTCACTGTGATACAGTGTCCCCTCTCCCCTCCCCTCTCACTGTGATACAGTGTCCCCTCTCCCCTCCCCTCTCACTGCGATACAGTGTCCCCTCTCCCCTCCCCTCACTGTAATACAGTGTCCCCTCTCCCTCCCCTCTCACTGCGATACAGTGTCCCCTCTCCCCTCCCCTCTCACTGTGATACAGTGTCCCCTCTCCCCTCCCCTCTCACTGTGATACAGTGTCCCCTCTCCCCTCCCCTCTCACTGTGATACAGTGTCCCCTCTCCCCTCCCCTCTCACTGTGATACAGTGTCCCCTCTCCCCTCCCCTCTCCCTGTGATACAGTGTCCCCTCACCCCTCCCCTCTCACTGTGATACAGTGACCCCTCTCCCTCCCCTCTCACTGTGATACAGTGTCCCCTCACCCCTCCCCTCTCACTGTGATACAGTGTCCCCTCTCCCCTCCCCTCTCACTGTGATACAGTGTCCCCTCTCCCCTCCCCTCTCACTGTGATACAGTGTCCCCTCTCCCCTCCCCTCTCCCTGTGATACAGTGTCCCCTCTCCCCTCCCCTCTCACTGTGATACAGTGTCCCCTCTCCCCTCCCCTCTCACTGTGATACAGTGTCCCCTCTCCCCTCCCCTCTCACTGTGATAGTGTCCCC
>NW_027139597.1:12500-100000 GCF_035084215.1 Heptranchias perlo | reverse complement strand
AGTCTCCCGAGTGAATCATTATCCAGACCGAGGTCTGTGCGGTAGGAGGAGAGATTGGTGACCAACAGGGGAATATCACAATTAATGGAGAGTCCTGGGATTGGTCCAGAGGCAGCCGACAGAACAGCAACCTTCCCAATCTCATCCATCATGGCTTCTTTCTTCTTCTCTATAATCGAGGAGGTGATATTGGGGAGAGACAACAAAAAGAGCCTTCTCTTCAGAGCAGGAAGATCCCATTCCAAAACCTCCTGCAGTTTCCCAAAGTCAAATGTATCCAGATACCAACTAGAAATCAGGAAGACCTGTGGAGATTTTATCCCCTCCTTCCTCAAACTCTCAACACAGTCGTTGCGGAGTCGGTCCAGGGTTTCACCCTCATTGTACTTGGATTTCTCACGTCCTTTGACTGATTCCAGCTCCTGGTCTATTTTACTTCGGACAAAATAACATGTCTTCTTCCTCTGGTGAATTTCCTTGGCCAGATTCACATCATTCTGTTTAAAGTGAGTGTTATTGAGGATAATGAAGAAATCGTATTGATCAAACTTTACACGGTCCAAATATACACTGGCCAGAAATTGCCTGTCTCCAGTCCCAGGGAGCTCACAGATTTTGACCGTATCTTTGTTTGGATGTTTCCACATTATCGGTTCCAGTGTTGTTTCTGTTTTCCCATCATCTCCATCACCAATACCCAGTAAACCATTGATGAAGGTCGATTTACCAGTGCCTGATTCTCCAATCACTGCAATGTGAAGATTTACACTCCTGGATTTCTCGAAGTACGACTGTATTTCCTGGACGTCAGCTTCCAGCCCACCTCTGTCGGACTGAGAACTAAATTTATCTTCTTCACCAACATCGGCCATCATCAATCTGGAAGTGGAGACAAAATGCCAGAGTGGCAAAAATTGTCCACCTTGAATTTTTTAATTATATTTTTGCATTGCTTGAATCAACAAGTAAATCGATAACTCCCAAGCACAAGGCACCAGTCTGAGCTGGTCTACCATGGGGGTAAACTCCCTCGGGACATCTCCCACTCCATCAATGTATCGAGACCCTGTTTACAACAGCGGGACAGGACAAACCCTGAGGAAATGAAACCCTTACGTTTCTGTCAAGTTGTCTGTTTGTGTGACTCACACCATCAAACGTTAATTGGTTAATGAACCCAGAAGACCATGGGGGGATTGGGGGGAGGGGTGAAATTCATTTTACACTTTTCATCACTTCAATGGAAATGATATCGGGCCAGGTGTAAAACAGGCCATCGATTCACCAGAGCTCCGTTTATTGTGTTCCATCCCCCAAGGTGAATTATACCCCCGTGTATACAATCACACACATCTTACACTTTTTTTCACATCGTTCACCTGAGGAAGGAGGAAGCCTCCGAAAGCTTGTGAATTTAAAATAAAATTGCTGGACTATAACTTGGTGTTGTAAAATTGTTTACAATTGTCAACCCCAGTCCATCACCGGCATCTCCACATCTTACACTATAGACAGAGAGGGCCAACATCGTCATATGGAACGGCAATGGGACACATTGCTGCTTAAAAAGGAGAGATCCGATAGTGCTGAATTCCCCAAGGCTGGGCTGAACGATCGATCAAGAGGAACGTATAGAGATTAAGTCACAATCCACAGGCTTGAGGGGGGGATTTGACATAATGACTGCAGGCGTGTTTACATATTATAATCGTGTGTCATGGGAATCTTTACAAACTATCATGATGTGTTATGGGAATGTTTACACACTATCATTGTGTGTTATGGAAATGATTACATACTATCATTGTGTGTTATGGGAATGTTTACATACTATCATTGTGTGTTATGAGAAGTTTCCATGCTATCATTGTGTGTTATGGAAATGTTTACATACGACCATTGTGTGTGATGGGAATGATTACATACTATCATTGTGTGTTATGGAAATGTTTACATACTATCATTGTGTGTTGTGGGAATGTTTACATACTATCATTGTGTGTTATGGGAATGTTTACATACTATCATTGTGTGTTATGGAAATGATCACATACTATCATTGTGTGTTATGGGAATGTTTACATACTATCATTGTGCATTATGGGAATGTTTACTTACTATCATTGTGTGTTATGGGAATGTTTACATACTATCATTGTGTGTTATGGGAATGTTTACATTCTATCATTGTGTGTTATGGGAATGTTTACATACTATCATTGTGTGTTGTGGGAATGTTTACATACTATCATTGTGTGTTATGGGAATGTTTACATGCTATCATTGTGTGTTATGGGAATGTTTACATACTATCATTGTGTGTTATGGGAATGTTTACATTCTATCATTGTGTGTTATGGGAATGTTTACATGCTATCATTGTGTGTTATGGGAATGTTTACATACTATCATTGTGTGTTATGGGAATGTTTACATACTATCATTGTGTGTTATGGGAATGTTTACATACCATCATTGTGTGTTATGCGAATGTTTACATACTATCATTGTGTGTTATGGGAATGTTTACATACTATCATTGTGTGTTATGGGAATGTTTACATACTATCATTGTGTGTTATGGGACTGTTTACATACTATCATTGTGTGTTATGGGAATGTTTACATACCATCATTGTGTGTCATGGAAATGTTTACATATGACCATTGTGTGTCATGGGAATGATTACATACTATCATTGTGTGTTATGGGAATGTTTACATACTATCATTGAGTGTTATGAGAACTTTCCATGCTATCATTGTGTGTTCTGGGAATGTTTACATACTATCATTGTGTGTTATGGGAATGTTTACATACTATCATTGTGTGTTGTGGGAATGTTTACATCCCATCATTGTGTGTTATGGGAATGTTCACATACTATCATTGTGTGTTATGGGAATGTTTACATGCTATCATTGTGTGTTATGGGAATGTTTACATACTATCATTGTGTGTTATGGGAATGTTTACATACTATCATTGTGTCTTATGCGAATAAGTACATACTATCATTGTGTGTTGTGGGAATGTTTACATACTATCATTGTGTGTTATGGGAATGTTTACATACTATCATTGTGTGTTATGGGAATGTTTACATACTATCATTGTGTGTTATGGGAATAATTACATACTATCATTGTGTGTAATGGGAATGTTTACATACTATCATTGTGTGTTATGGGAATGTTTACATACTATCATTGTGTGTTATGGGAATGTTTACATACTATCATTGTGTGTTATGGGAATGTTTAGATACCATCATTGTGTGTTATGGGAATGTTTACATACGATCATTGTTTGTTATGGGAATGATGACATACTATCATTGTGTGTTATGGGAATGTTTACATATTATCATTGTGTGTTATGGGAATGATTACATGCTATCATTGTGTGTTATGGGAATGATTACATACTATCATTGGGTGTTATGGGAATGTTTACATACTCAATTGGGTGTTATGGGAACAATTACATGCTATCATTGTGTGTTATGGGAATGTTTACATACTATCATTGTGTGTAATGGGAATGATTACATGCTATCATTGTGTGTTATGGCAATGTTTACATACGATCATTGTGAGTTATGGGAATGTTTACTTACTATCATTGTGTGTTATGGGAATGTTTACATACTATCATTGTGTGTTATGGGAATGTTTACATACTATCATTGTGTGTTATGGAAATGATCACATACTATCATTGTGTGTTATGGGAATGTTTACATACTATCATTGTGCATTATGGGAATGTTTACTTACTATCATTGTGTGTTATGGGAATGTTTACATACTATCATTGTGTGTTATGGGAATGTTTACATTCTATCATTGTGTGTTATGGGAATGTTTACATACTATCATTGTGTGTTGTGGGAATGTTTACATACTATCATTGTGTGTTATGGGAATGTTTACATGCTATCATTGTGTGTTATGGGAATGTTTACATACTATCATTGTGTGTTATGGGAATGTTTACATACTATCATTGTGTGTTATGGGAATGTTTACATACAATCATTGTGTGTTATGGGAATGTTTACATTCTATCATTGTGTGTTATGGGAATGTTTACATGCTATCATTGTGTGTTATGGGAATGTTTACATACTATCATTGTGTGTTATGGGAATGTTTACATACCATCATTGTGTGTTATGGGAATGTTTACATACTATCATTGTGTGTTATGGGAATGTTTACATACCATCATTGTGTGTTATGCGAATGTTTACATACTATCATTGTGTGTTATGGGAATGTTTACATACTATCATTGTGTGTTATGGGAATGTTTACATACTATCATTGTGTGTTATGGGACTGTTTACATACTATCATTGTGTGTTATGGGAATGTTTACATACCATCATTGTGTGTCATGGAAATGTTTACATATGACCATTGTGTGTCATGGGAATGATTACATACTATCATTGTGTGTTATGGGAATGTTTACATACTATCATTGAGTGTTATGAGAACTTTCCATGCTATCATTGTGTGTTCTGGGAATGTTTACATACTATCATTGTGTGTTATGGGAATGTTTACATGCTATCATTGTGTGTTATGGGAATGTTTACATACTATCATTGTGTGTTGTGGGAATGTTTACATACTATCATTGTGTGTTATGGGAATGTTCACATACTATCATTGTGTGTTATGGGAATGTTTACATGCTATCATTGTGTGTTATGGGAATGTTTACATACTATCATTGTGTGTTATGGGAATGTTTACATACTATCATTGTGTCTTATGCGAATAAGTACATACTATCATTGTGTGTTGTGGGAATGTTTACATACTATCATTGTGTGTTATGGGAATGTTTACATACTATCATTGTGTGTTATGGGAATGTTTACATACTATCATTGTGTGTTATGGGAATGTTTACATACTATCATTGTGTGTTATGGGAATAATTACATACTATCATTGTGTGTAATGGGAATGTTTACATACTATCATTGTGTGTTATGGGAATGTTTAGATACCATCATTGTGTGTTATGGGAATGTTTACATACGATCATTGTTTGTTATGGGAATGATGACATACTATCATTGTGTGTTATGGGAATGTTTACATATTATCATTGTGTGTTATGGGAATGATTACATGCTATCATTGTGTGTTATGGGAATGATTACATACTATCATTGGGTGTTATGGGAATGTTTACATACTCAATTGGGTGTTATGGGAACAATTACATGCTATCATTGTGTGTTATGGGAATGTTTACATACTATCATTGTGTGTAATGGGAATGATTACATGCTATCATTGTGTGTTATGGCAATGTTTACATACGATCATTGTGAGTTATGGGAATGATTACATACTATCATTGTGTGTTATGGGAATGTTTACATATTATCATTGTGTGTTATGGGAATGATTACATACTATCATTGTGTGTTATGGGAATGTTTACATACTATCATTGTGTGTTATGGGAATGTTTACATACTATCATTGTGTGTTATGGGAATGTTTACATACTATCATTGTGTGTTATGGGAATGTTTACATACTATCATTGTGTGTTATGGGAATGTTTACATACTATCATTGTGTGTTATGAGAATGTTTACATGCTATCATTGTGTGTTATGGGAATGTTTACATACTATCATTGTGTTTGATGGGAATGTTTACATAGTATCATTGTGTGTTATGGGAATGTTTACATACTATCATTGTGTGTTGTGGGAATAACTACATACTATCATTGTGTGTTATGGGAATGTTTACATACTATCATTGTGTGTTATGGGAATGTTTACATACTATCATTGTGTGTTGTGGGAATGTTTACATACCATCATTGTGTGTTATGGGAATGTTTACATACTATCATTGTGTGTTATGGGAATGTTTATATACTATCATTGTGTGTTATGGGAATGTTTACATACTATCATTGTGTGTTATGGGAATGTTTACATACTATCATTGTGTGTTATGGGAATGTTTACATACTATCATTATGTGTTATGGGAATGTTTACATACTATCATTGTGTGTTATGGGAATGTTTACATACCATCATTGTGTGTTATGGGAATGTTTACATACGATCATTGTTTGTTATGGGAATGATGACATACTATCATTGTGTGTTATGGGAATGTTTACATATTATCATTGTGTGTTATGGGAATGATTACATGCTATCATTGTGTGTTATGGGAATGATTACATACTATCATTGGGTGTTATGGGAATGTTTACATACTATCATTGGGTGTTATGGGAACAATTACATGCTATCATTGTGTGTTATGGGAATGTTTACATACTATCATTGTGTGTAATGGGAATGATTACATGCTATCATTGTGTGTTATGGGAATGTTTACATACGATCATTGTGAGTTATGGGAATGATTACATACTATCATTGTGTGTTAAGGGAATGTTTACATACTATCATTGTGTGTTATGGGAATGTTTACATACTATCATTGTGTGTTATGGGAATGTTTACATACTATCATTGTGTGTTATGGGAATGTTTACATACTATCATTGTGTGTTATGGGAATGTTTACATACTATCATTGTGTGTTATGGGAATGTTTACATACTATCATTGTGTGTTATGGGAATGTTTACATGCTATCATTGAGTGTTATGGGAATGTTTACATACTATCATTGTGTGTTATGGGAATGTTTACATACTATCATTGTGTGTTATGGGAATGTTTATATACTATCATTGTGTGTTATGGGAATGTTTACATACTATCATTGTGTGTTATGGGAATGTTTACATACTATCATTGTGTGTTATGGGAATGTTTACATACGATCATTGTGTGTTATGGGAATGATTACATAAAATCATTGTGTGTTATGGGAATGTTTACATACTATCATTGTGTGTTATGGGAATGTTTACATGCTATCATTGTGTGTTATGGGAATGTTTACATACTATCATTGTGTGTTATGGGAATGTTTACATACTATCATTTTGTATGAAGGGAATGTTTACATACTATCATTGTGCGTTATGGGAATGTTCACATACTATCATTGTGTGTTATGGGAATGTTTACATACTATCATTGTGTGCGATGTGAATGTTTACATACTATCATTGTGTGTTTTGGGAATGTTTACATGCTATCATTGTGTGCTATCGGACTGTTTACATTCTATCATTGTGTGTTATGGGAATGTTTACATACTATCATTGTGTGTGATGGGAATGATTACATTCGATCATTGTGTGTTATGGGAATGATTACATTCTGTCATTGTGTGTTATGGGAATGATTAAATACTATCATTGTGTGTTATGGGAATGTTTACATGCTATCATTGTGTGTTATGGGAATGTTTACATACGATCATTGTGTGTTATTGGAATGTTTACATGCTATCATTGTGTGTTATGAGAATGTTTACATCCCATCATTGTGTGCTGTGGGATTGATTACCTTCTATCATTGTGTTTTATGGGAATGTTTACATACTATCATTGTGTGTTATGGGAATGTTTACATACTATCATTCTGTGTTATGGAAATGTTGACATACTATCATTGTGTGTTATGGGAATGTTTACATACTATCGTTGTGTGTTATGGGAATGTTTACATACTATCATTGTGTGTTATGGGAATGTTTACATCCTATCATTGTGTGTTATGGGAATGATTACATGCTATCATTGTGTGTTATGGAAATGTTTACATACTATCATTGTGTGTTATGGGAATGTTTACATCCTATCATTGTGTGTTATGGGAATGTTTACATACTATCATTGTGTGTTATGGGAATGATAACATACTATCATTGTGTATTATGGGAATTTTTACTTACTATAATTGTGTGTTATGGGAATGTTTACATGCTATCATTGTGTGTTATGGGAATGTTTACATACTATCATTGTGTGTTATGAGAATGTTTACATACTATCATTGTGTGTTATGGGAATGTTTACATGCTATCATTGAGTGTTATGGGAATGTTTACATACTATCATTGTGTGTTATGGGAATGTTTACATACTATCATTGTGTGTTATGGGAATGTTTATATACTATCATTGTGTGTTATGGGAATGTTTACACACTATCATTGTGTGTTATGGGAATGTTTACATACGATCATTGTGTGTTATTGGAATGTTTACATGCTATCATTGTGTGTTATGAGAATGTTTACATCCCATCATTGTGTGCTGTGGGATTGATTACCTTCTATCATTGTGTTTTATGGGAATGTTTACATACTATCATTGTGTGTTATGGGAATGTTTACATACTATCATTCTGTGTTATGGAAATGTTGACATACTATCATTGTGTGTTATGGGAATGTTTACATACTATCATTGTGTGTTATGGGAATGTTTACATACTATCATTGTGTGTTATGGGAATGTTTACATCCTATCATTGTGTGTTATGGGAATGATTACATGCTATCATTGTGTGTTATGGAAATGTTTACATACTATCATTGTGTGTTATGGGAATGTTTACATACTATCATTGTGTGTTATGGGAATGTTTACATACTATCATTGTGTGTTATGGGAATGTTTACATGCTATCATTGTGTGCTATCGGACTGTTTACATTCTATCATTGTGTGTTATGGGAATGTTTACATACTATCATTGTGTGTTATGGGAATGATTACATACTATCATTGTGTATTATGGGAATTTTTACTTACTATCATTGTGTGTTATGGGAATGTTTACATGCTATCATTGTGTGTTATGGGAATGTTTACATACTATCATTGTGTGTTATGAGAATGTTTACATACTATCATTGTGAGTTATGGGAATGTTTACATGCTATCATTGAGTGTTATGGGAATGTTTACATACTATCATTGTGTGTTATGGGAATGTTTACATACTATCATTGTGTGTTATGGGAATGTTTACATACTATCATTGTGTGTTATGGGAATGTTTATATACTATCATTGTGTGTTATGGGAATGTTTACACACTATCATTGTGTGTTATGGGAATGTTTACATACTATCATTCTGTGTTATGGGAATGTTTACATGCTATCATTGTGTGTTATGAGAATGTTTACATACTATCATTGTGTGTTATGGGAATGTTTACATACTATCATTGTGTGTTATGGGAATGATTACATTCTGTCATTGTGTGTTATGGGAATGTTTACATACTATCATTGTGTGTTATGGGAATGTTTACATACTATCATTGTGTGTTATGGGAATGATTACATACTATCATTGTGTGTTATGGGAATGATTACATACTATCATTGTGTGTTATGGGAATGATTACATACTATCATTGTGTGTTATGGGAATGTTTACATGCTATCATTGTGTGTTATGGGAATGTTTACATACTATCATTGTGTGTTATGGGAATGTTTACATACTATCATTGTGTGTTATGGGAATGTTTATATACTATCATTGTGTGTTATGGGAATGTTTACACGCTATCATTGTGTGTTATAGGAATGTTTACATACTATCATTGTGTGTTATGGGAATGTTTACATGCTATCATTGTGTGTTATGGGAATGTTTACATCCTATCATTGTGTGTTATGGGAATGTTTACATACTATCATTTTGTATGAAGGGAATGTTTACATACTATCATTGTGCGTTATGGGATTGTTCACATACTATCATTGTGTGTTATGGGAATGTTGACATGCTATCATTGTGTGCTATCGGACTGTTTACATTCTATCATTGTGTGTTATGGGAATGTTTACATACTATCATTGTGTGTTATGGGAATGATTACATTCTATCATTGTGTGTTATGGGAATGATTACATTCTGTCATTGTGTGTTATGGGAATGTTTACATACTATCATTGTGTGTTATGGGAATGATTACATACGATCATTATGTGTTATGGGAATGTTTACATGCTATCAGTGTGTGTTATGGGAATATTTACATACTATCATTGTGTTTTGTGGGAATGTTTACATACTATCATTGTGTGTTATGGGAATGTTTACATACTATCATTGTGTGTTATGGGAATGTTTACATACGATCATTGTGTGTTATGGGAATGTTTACATGCTATCATTGTGTGTTATGAGAATGTTTACATACTATCATTGTGTGTTATGGGAATGTTTACATACTATCATTGTGTGTTATGGGAATGATTACATTCTGTCATTGTGTGTTATGGGAATGTTTACATACTATCATTGTGTGTTATGGGAATGTTTACATACTATCATTGTGTGTTATGGGAATGATTACATTCTGTCATTGTGTGTTATGGGAATGTTTACATAAAATCATTGTGTGTTATGGGAATGTTTACATACTATCATTGTGTGTTATGGGAATGTTTACATACTATCATTGTGTGTTATGGGAATGTTTACATACGATCATTGTGTGTTATTGGAATGCTTACATACTATAATTGTGTGTTATGGGAATGTTTACATACGATCATTGTGTGTTATGGGAATGTTTACATGCTATCATTGTGTGTTATGAGAATGTTTACATACTATCATTGTGTGTTATGGGAATGTTTACATACTATCATTGTGTGTTATGGGAATGTTTACATACTATCATTGTGTGTTATGGGAATGTTTACACACTATCATTGTGTGTTATGGGAATGTTTACATGCTATCGTTGTGTGTTATGGGAAGGTTTACATACGATCATTGTGTGTTATTGGAATGTTTACATGCTATCATTGTGTGTTATGAGAATGTTTACATACTATCATTGTGTGTTATGGGAATGTTTACATACGATCATTGTGTGTTATTGGAATGTTTACATGCTATCATTGTGTGTTATGAGAATGTTTACATACGATCACTGTGTGTTATTGGAATGTTTACATACTATCATTGTGTGTTATGGGAATGTTTACATACTATCATTGTGTGTTATGGGAATGATTACATACTATCATTGTGTGTTATGGGAATGTTTACATACTATCATTGTGTGTTATGGGAATGATTACATACTATCATTGTGTTATGGGAATGTTTACACACTATCATTGTGTGTTATGGGAATGTTTACATGCTATCATTGTGTGTTATGGGAATGTTTACATACGATCATTGCGTGTTATTGGAATGTTTACATGCTATCATTGTGTGTTATGGGAATGTTTACATGCTATCATTGTGTGTTATGGGAATGATTACATACTATCATTGTGTGTTATGGGAATGATTACATACTATCATTGTGTGTTTTGGGAATGTTTACACACTATCATTGTGTGTTATGGGAATGTTTACATGCTATCATTGTGTGTTATGGGAATGTTTACATGCTATCATTGTGTGTTATGGGAATGTTTACATGCTATCATTGTGTGCTATCGGACTGTTTACATTCTATCATTGTGTGTTATGGGAATTTTTACATACTATCATTGTGTGTTATGGGAATGATTACATACTATCATTGTGTGCTATCGGACTGTTTGCATACTATCATTGTGTGTTATGGGAATGTTTACATACTATCATTGTGTATTATGGGAATTTTTACTTACTATCATTGTGTGTTATGGGAATGTTTACATACTATCATTGTGTGTTATGGGAATGTTTACATACTATCATTGTGTGTTATGAGAATGTTTACATACTATCATTGTGTGTTATGGGAATGTTTACATATTATCATTGTGTGTTATGGGAATGTTTACATACTATCATTTGTTGTTATGGGAATGTTTATATACTATCATTGTGTGTTATGGGAATGTTTACACACTATCATTGTGTGTTATGGGAATGTTTACATACTATCATTGTGTGTTATGGGAATGTTTACATGCTATCATTGTGTGTTATGGGAATGTTTACATACTATCATTGTGTGTTATGGGAATGTTTACATACTATCATTTTGTATGAAGGGAATGTTTACATACTATCATTGTGCGTTATGGGAATGTTCACATACTATCATTGTGTGTTATGGGAATGTTTACATACTATCATTGTGTGCGATGGGAATGTTTACATACTATCATTGTGTGTTTTGGGAATGTTTACATGCTATCATTGTGTGCTATCGGACTGTTTACATTCTATCATTGTGTGTTATGGGAATGTTTACATACTATCATTGTGTGTGATGGGAATGATTACATTCGATCATTGTGTGTTATGGGAATGATTACATTCTGTCATTGTGTGTTATGGGAATGATTAAATACTATCATTGTGTGTTATGGGAATGTTTACATGCTATCTGTGTGTTATGGGAATGTTTACATACGATCATTGTGTGTTATTGGAATGTTTACATGCTATCATTGTGTGTTATGAGAATGTTTACATCCCATCATTGTGTGCTGTGGGATTGATTACCTTCTATCATTGTGTTTTATGGGAATGTTTACATACTATCATTGTGTGTTATGGGAATGTTTACATACTATCATTCTGTGTTATGGAAATGTTGACATACTATCATTGTGTGTTATGGGAATGTTTACATACTATCGTTGTGTGTTATGGGAATGTTTACATACTATCATTGTGTGTTATGGGAATGTTTACATCCTATCATTGTGTGTTATGGGAATGATTACATGCTATCATTGTGTGTTATGGAAATGTTTACATACTATCATTGTGTGTTATGGGAATGTTTACATACTATCATTGTGTGTTATGGGAATGTTTACATGCTATCATTGTGCGTTATGGGAATGTTTACATGCTATCATTGTGTGCTATCGGACTGTTTACATTCTATCATTGTGTGTTATGGGAATGTTTACATACTATCATTGTGTGTTATGGGAATGATAACATACTATCATTGTGTATTATGGGAATTTTTACTTACTATCATTGTGTGTTATGGGAATGTTTACATGCTATCATTGTGTGTTATGGGAATGTTTACATACTATCATTGTGTGTTATGAGAATGTTTACATACTATCATTGTGTGTTATGGGAATGTTTACATGCTATCATTGTGTGTTATGAGAATGTTTACATCCCATCATTGTGTGCTGTGGGATTGATTACCTTCTATCATTGTGTTTTATGGGAATGTTTACATACTATCATTGTGTGTTATGGGAATGTTTACATACTATCATTCTGTGTTATGGAAATGTTGACATACTATCATTGTGTGTTATGGGAATGTTGACATACTATCATTGTGTGTTATGGGAATGTTTACATACTATCATTGTGTGTTATGGGAATGTTTACATCCTATCATTGTGTGTTATGGGAATGATTACATGCTATCATTGTGTGTTATGGAAATGTTTACATACTATCATTGTGTGTTATGGGAATGTTTACATACTATCATTGTGTGTTATGGGAATGTTTACATACTATCATTGTGTGTTATGGGAATGTTTACATGCTATCATTGTGTGCTATCGGACTGTTTACATTCTATCATTGTGTGTTATGGGAATGTTTACATACTATCATTGTGTGTTATGGGAATGATTACATACTATCATTGTGTATTATGGGAATTTTTACTTACTATCATTGTGTGTTATGGGAATGTTTACATACTATCATTCTGTGTTATGGGAATGATTACATTCTGTCATTGTGTGTTATGGGAATGTTTACATAAAATCATTGTGTGTTATGGGAATGTTTACATACTATCATTGTGTGTTATGGGAATGTTTACATACTATCATTGTGTGTTATGGGAATGTTTACATACGATCATTGTGTGTTATTGGAATGCTTACATACTATAATTGTGTGTTATGGGAATGTTTACATACGATCATTGTGTGTTATGGGAATGTTTACATGCTATCATTGTGTGTTATGAGAATGTTTACATACTATCATTGTGTGTTATGGGAATGTTTACATACTATCATTGTGTGTTATGGGAATGTTTACATACTATCATTGTGTGTTATGGGAATGTTTACACACTATCATTGTGTGTTATGGGAATGTTTACATGCTATCATTGTGTGTTATGGGAAGGTTTACATACGATCATTGTGTGTTATTGGAATGTTTACATGCTATCATTGTGTGTTATGAGAATGTTTACATACTATCATTGTGTGTTATGGGAATGTTTACATACGATCATTGTGTGTTATTGGAATGTTTACATGCTATCATTGTGTGTTATGAGAATGTTTACATACGATCACTGTGTGTTATTGGAATGTTTACATACTATCATTGTGTGTTATGGGAATGTTTACATACTATCATTCTGTGTTATGGGAATGTTGACATACTATCATTGTGTGTTATGGGAATGTTTACATACTATCATTGTGTGTTATGGGAATGTTTACATACTATCATTGTGTGTTATGGGAATGTTTACATCCTATCATTGTGTGTTATGGGAATGATTACATGCTATCATTGTGTGTTATGGAAATGTTTACATACTATCATTGTGTGTTATGGGAATGTTTACATACTATCATTGTGTGTTATGGGAATGTTTACATACTATCATTGTGTGTTATGGGAATGTTTACATGCTGTCATTGTGTGCTATCGGACTGTTTACATTCTATCATTGTGTGTTATGGGAATGTTTACATACTATCATTGTGTGTTATGGGAATGATTACATACTATCATTGTGTATTATGGGAATTTTTACTTACTATCATTGTGTGTTATGGGAATGTTTACATGCTATCATTGTGTGTTATGGGAATGTTTACATACTATCATTGTGTGTTATGAGAATGTTTACATACTATCATTGTGAGTTATGGGAATGTTTACATGCTATCATTGAGTGTTATGGGAATGTTTACATACTATCATTGTGTGTTATGGGAATGTTTACATACTATCATTGTGTGTTATGGGAATGTTTACATACTATCATTGTGTGTTATGGGAATGTTTATATACTATCATTGTGTGTTATGGGAATGTTTACACACTATCATTGTGTGTTATGGGAATGTTTACATACTATCATTCTGTGTTATGGGAATGTTTACATACTATCATTGTGTGTTATGGGAATGTTTACATACTATCATTGTGTGTTATGGGAATGTTTACATGCTGTCATTGTGTGCTATCGGACTGTTTACATTCTATCATTGTGTGTTATGGGAATGTTTACATACTATCATTGTGTGTTATGGGAATGATTACATACTATCATTGTGTGTTATGGGAATGATTACATACTATCATTGTGTGTTATGGGAATGATTACATACTATCATTGTGTGTTATGGGAATGATTACATACTATCATTGTGTGTTATGGGAATGTTTACATGCTATCATTGTGTGTTATGGGAATGTTTACATACTATCATTGTGTGTTATGGGAATGTTTACATACTATCATTGTGTGTTATGGGAATGTTTATATACTATCATTGTGTGTTATGGGAATGTTTACACGCTATCATTGTGTGTTATAGGAATGTTTACATACTATCATTGTGTGTTATGGGAATGTTTACATGCTATCATTGTGTGTTATGGGAATGTTTACATCCTATCATTGTGTGTTATGGGAATGTTTACATACTATCATTTTGTATGAAGGGAATGTTTACATACTATCATTGTGCGTTATGGGATTGTTCACATACTATCATTGTGTGTTATGGGAATGTTGACATGCTATCATTGTGTGCTATCGGACTGTTTACATTCTATCATTGTGTGTTATGGGAATGTTTACATACTATCATTGTGTGTTATGGGAATGATTACATTCTATCATTGTGTGTTATGGGAATGATTACATTCTGTCATTGTGTGTTATGGGAATGTTTACATACTATCATTGTGTGTTATGGGAATGATTACATACGATCATTATGTGTTATGGGAATGTTTACATGCTATCAGTGTGTGTTATGGGAATATTTACATACTATCATTGTGTTTTGTGGGAATGTTTACATACTATCATTGTGTGTTATGGGAATGTTTACATACTATCATTGTGTGTTATGGGAATGTTTACATACGATCATTGTGTGTTATGGGAATGTTTACATGCTATCATTGTGTGTTATGAGAATGTTTACATACTATCATTGTGTGTTATGGGAATGTTTACATACTATCATTGTGTGTTATGGGAATGATTACATTCTGTCATTGTGTGTTATGGGAATGTTTACATACTATCATTGTGTGTTATGGGAATGTTTACATACTATCATTGTGTGTTATGGGAATGATTACATTCTGTCATTGTGTGTTATGGGAATGTTTACATAAAATCATTGTGTGTTATGGGAATGTTTACATACTATCATTGTGTGTTATGGGAATGTTTACATACTATCATTGTGTGTTATGGGAATGTTTACATACGATCATTGTGTGTTATTGGAATGCTTACATACTATAATTGTGTGTTATGGGAATGTTTACATACGATCATTGTGTGTTATGGGAATGTTTACATGCTATCATTGTGTGTTATGAGAATGTTTACATACTATCATTGTGTGTTATGGGAATGTTTACATACTATCATTGTGTGTTATGGGAATGTTTACATACTATCATTGTGTGTTATGGGAATGTTTACACACTATCATTGTGTGTTATGGGAATGTTTACATGCTATCGTTGTGTGTTATGGGAAGGTTTACATACGATCATTGTGTGTTATTGGAATGTTTACATGCTATCATTGTGTGTTATGAGAATGTTTACATACTATCATTGTGTGTTATGGGAATGTTTACATACGATCATTGTGTGTTATTGGAATGTTTACATGCTATCATTGTGTGTTATGAGAATGTTTACATACGATCACTGTGTGTTATTGGAATGTTTACATACTATCATTGTGTGTTATGGGAATGTTTACATACTATCATTGTGTGTTATGGGAATGATTACATACTATCATTGTGTGTTATGGGAATGTTTACATACTATCATTGTGTGTTATGGGAATGATTACATACTATCATTGTGTTATGGGAATGTTTACACACTATCATTGTGTGTTATGGGAATGTTTACATGCTATCATTGTGTGTTATGGGAATGTTTACATACGATCATTGCGTGTTATTGGAATGTTTACATGCTATCATTGTGTGTTATGGGAATGTTTACATGCTATCATTGTGTGTTATGGGAATGATTACATACTATCATTGTGTGTTATGGGAATGATTACATACTATCATTGTGTGTTTTGGGAATGTTTACACACTATCATTGTGTGTTATGGGAATGTTTACATGCTATCATTGTGTGTTATGGGAATGTTTACATGCTATCATTGTGTGTTATGGGAATGTTTACATGCTATCATTGTGTGCTATCGGACTGTTTACATTCTATCATTGTGTGTTATGGGAATTTTTACATACTATCATTGTGTGTTATGGGAATGATTACATACTATCATTGTGTGCTATCGGACTGTTTGCATACTATCATTGTGTGTTATGGGAATGTTTACATACTATCATTGTGTATTATGGGAATTTTTACTTACTATCATTGTGTGTTATGGGAATGTTTACATACTATCATTGTGTGTTATGGGAATGTTTACATACTATCATTGTGTGTTATGAGAATGTTTACATACTATCATTGTGTGTTATGGGAATGTTTACATATTATCATTGTGTGTTATGGGAATGTTTACATACTATCATTTGTTGTTATGGGAATGTTTATATACTATCATTGTGTGTTATGGGAATGTTTACACACTATCATTGTGTGTTATGGGAATGTTTACATACTATCATTGTGTGTTATGGGAATGTTTACATGCTATCATTGTGTGTTATGGGAATGTTTACATACTATCATTGTGTGTTATGGGAATGTTTACATACTATCATTTTGTATGAAGGGAATGTTTACATACTATCATTGTGCGTTATGGGAATGTTCACATACTATCATTGTGTGTTATGGGAATGTTTACATACTATCATTGTGTGCGATGGGAATGTTTACATACTATCATTGTGTGTTTTGGGAATGTTTACATGCTATCATTGTGTGCTATCGGACTGTTTACATTCTATCATTGTGTGTTATGGGAATGTTTACATACTATCATTGTGTGTGATGGGAATGATTACATTCGATCATTGTGTGTTATGGGAATGATTACATTCTGTCATTGTGTGTTATGGGAATGATTAAATACTATCATTGTGTGTTATGGGAATGTTTACATGCTATCTGTGTGTTATGGGAATGTTTACATACGATCATTGTGTGTTATTGGAATGTTTACATGCTATCATTGTGTGTTATGAGAATGTTTACATCCCATCATTGTGTGCTGTGGGATTGATTACCTTCTATCATTGTGTTTTATGGGAATGTTTACATACTATCATTGTGTGTTATGGGAATGTTTACATACTATCATTCTGTGTTATGGAAATGTTGACATACTATCATTGTGTGTTATGGGAATGTTTACATACTATCGTTGTGTGTTATGGGAATGTTTACATACTATCATTGTGTGTTATGGGAATGTTTACATCCTATCATTGTGTGTTATGGGAATGATTACATGCTATCATTGTGTGTTATGGAAATGTTTACATACTATCATTGTGTGTTATGGGAATGTTTACATACTATCATTGTGTGTTATGGGAATGTTTACATGCTATCATTGTGCGTTATGGGAATGTTTACATGCTATCATTGTGTGCTATCGGACTGTTTACATTCTATCATTGTGTGTTATGGGAATGTTTACATACTATCATTGTGTGTTATGGGAATGATAACATACTATCATTGTGTATTATGGGAATTTTTACTTACTATCATTGTGTGTTATGGGAATGTTTACATGCTATCATTGTGTGTTATGGGAATGTTTACATACTATCATTGTGTGTTATGAGAATGTTTACATACTATCATTGTGTGTTATGGGAATGTTTACATGCTATCATTGTGTGTTATGAGAATGTTTACATCCCATCATTGTGTGCTGTGGGATTGATTACCTTCTATCATTGTGTTTTATGGGAATGTTTACATACTATCATTGTGTGTTATGGGAATGTTTACATACTATCATTCTGTGTTATGGAAATGTTGACATACTATCATTGTGTGTTATGGGAATGTTGACATACTATCATTGTGTGTTATGGGAATGTTTACATACTATCATTGTGTGTTATGGGAATGTTTACATCCTATCATTGTGTGTTATGGGAATGATTACATGCTATCATTGTGTGTTATGGAAATGTTTACATACTATCATTGTGTGTTATGGGAATGTTTACATACTATCATTGTGTGTTATGGGAATGTTTACATACTATCATTGTGTGTTATGGGAATGTTTACATGCTATCATTGTGTGCTATCGGACTGTTTACATTCTATCATTGTGTGTTATGGGAATGTTTACATACTATCATTGTGTGTTATGGGAATGATTACATACTATCATTGTGTATTATGGGAATTTTTACTTACTATCATTGTGTGTTATGGGAATGTTTACATACTATCATTCTGTGTTATGGGAATGATTACATTCTGTCATTGTGTGTTATGGGAATGTTTACATAAAATCATTGTGTGTTATGGGAATGTTTACATACTATCATTGTGTGTTATGGGAATGTTTACATACTATCATTGTGTGTTATGGGAATGTTTACATACGATCATTGTGTGTTATTGGAATGCTTACATACTATAATTGTGTGTTATGGGAATGTTTACATACGATCATTGTGTGTTATGGGAATGTTTACATGCTATCATTGTGTGTTATGAGAATGTTTACATACTATCATTGTGTGTTATGGGAATGTTTACATACTATCATTGTGTGTTATGGGAATGTTTACATACTATCATTGTGTGTTATGGGAATGTTTACACACTATCATTGTGTGTTATGGGAATGTTTACATGCTATCATTGTGTGTTATGGGAAGGTTTACATACGATCATTGTGTGTTATTGGAATGTTTACATGCTATCATTGTGTGTTATGAGAATGTTTACATACTATCATTGTGTGTTATGGGAATGTTTACATACGATCATTGTGTGTTATTGGAATGTTTACATGCTATCATTGTGTGTTATGAGAATGTTTACATACGATCACTGTGTGTTATTGGAATGTTTACATACTATCATTGTGTGTTATGGGAATGTTTACATACTATCATTCTGTGTTATGGGAATGTTGACATACTATCATTGTGTGTTATGGGAATGTTTACATACTATCATTGTGTGTTATGGGAATGTTTACATACTATCATTGTGTGTTATGGGAATGTTTACATCCTATCATTGTGTGTTATGGGAATGATTACATGCTATCATTGTGTGTTATGGAAATGTTTACATACTATCATTGTGTGTTATGGGAATGTTTACATACTATCATTGTGTGTTATGGGAATGTTTACATACTATCATTGTGTGTTATGGGAATGTTTACATGCTGTCATTGTGTGCTATCGGACTGTTTACATTCTATCATTGTGTGTTATGGGAATGTTTACATACTATCATTGTGTGTTATGGGAATGATTACATACTATCATTGTGTATTATGGGAATTTTTACTTACTATCATTGTGTGTTATGGGAATGTTTACATGCTATCATTGTGTGTTATGGGAATGTTTACATACTATCATTGTGTGTTATGAGAATGTTTACATACTATCATTGTGAGTTATGGGAATGTTTACATGCTATCATTGAGTGTTATGGGAATGTTTACATACTATCATTGTGTGTTATGGGAATGTTTACATACTATCATTGTGTGTTATGGGAATGTTTACATACTATCATTGTGTGTTATGGGAATGTTTATATACTATCATTGTGTGTTATGGGAATGTTTACACACTATCATTGTGTGTTATGGGAATGTTTACATACTATCATTCTGTGTTATGGGAATGTTTACATGCTATCATTGTGTGTTATGAGAATGTTTACATACTATCATTGTGTGTTATGGGAATGTTTACATACTATCATTGTGTGTTATGGGAATGATTACATTCTGTCATTGTGTGTTATGGGAATGTTTACATACTATCATTGTGTGTTATGGGAATGTTTACATACTATCATTGTGTGTTATGGGAATGATTACATACTATCATTGTGTGTTATGGGAATGATTACATACTATCATTGTGTGTTATGGGAATGATTACATACTATCATTGTGTGTTATGGGAATGTTTACATGCTATCATTGTGTGTTATGGGAATGTTTACATACTATCATTGTGTGTTATGGGAATGTTTACATACTATCATTGTGTGTTATGGGAATGATTACATACTATCATTGTGTGTTATGGGAATGTTTACATGCTATCATTGTGTGTTATGGGAATGTTTACATACTATCATTGTGTGTTATGGGAATGTTTACATACTATCATTGTGTGTTATGGGAATGTTTATATACTATCATTGTGTGTTATGGGAATGTTTACACGCTATCATTGTGTGTTATGGGAATGTTTACATACTATCATTGTGTGTAATGGGAATGATTACATGCTATCATTGTGTGTTATGGCAATGTTTACATACGATCATTGTGAGTTATGGGAATGATTACATACTATCATTGTGTGTTATGGGAATGTTTACATATTATCATTGTGTGTTATGGGAATGATTACATACTATCATTGTGTGTTATGGGAATGTTTACATACTATCATTGTGTGTTATGGGAATGTTTACATACTATCATTGTGTGTTATGGGAATGTTTACATACTATCATTGTGTGTTATGGGAATGTTTACATACTATCATTGTGTGTTATGGGAATGTTTACATACTATCATTGTGTGTTATGAGAATGTTTACATGCTATCATTGTGTGTTATGGGAATGTTTACATACTATCATTGTGTTTGATGGGAATGTTTACATAGTATCATTGTGTGTTATGGGAATGTTTACATACTATCATTGTGTGTTGTGGGAATAACTACATACTATCATTGTGTGTTATGGGAATGTTTACATACTATCATTGTGTGTTATGGGAATGTTTACATACTATCATTGTGTGTTGTGGGAATGTTTACATACCATCATTGTGTGTTATGGGAATGTTTACATACTATCATTGTGTGTTATGGGAATGTTTATATACTATCATTGTGTGTTATGGGAATGTTTACATACTATCATTGTGTGTTATGGGAATGTTTACATACTATCATTGTGTGTTATGGGAATGTTTACATACTATCATTATGTGTTATGGGAATGTTTACATACTATCATTGTGTGTTATGGGAATGTTTACATACCATCATTGTGTGTTATGGGAATGTTTACATACGATCATTGTTTGTTATGGGAATGATGACATACTATCATTGTGTGTTATGGGAATGTTTACATATTATCATTGTGTGTTATGGGAATGATTACATGCTATCATTGTGTGTTATGGGAATGATTACATACTATCATTGGGTGTTATGGGAATGTTTACATACTATCATTGGGTGTTATGGGAACAATTACATGCTATCATTGTGTGTTATGGGAATGTTTACATACTATCATTGTGTGTAATGGGAATGATTACATGCTATCATTGTGTGTTATGGGAATGTTTACATACGATCATTGTGAGTTATGGGAATGATTACATACTATCATTGTGTGTTAAGGGAATGTTTACATACTATCATTGTGTGTTATGGGAATGTTTACATACTATCATTGTGTGTTATGGGAATGTTTACATACTATCATTGTGTGTTATGGGAATGTTTACATACTATCATTGTGTGTTATGGGAATGTTTACATACTATCATTGTGTGTTATGGGAATGTTTACATACTATCATTGTGTGTTATGGGAATGTTTACATGCTATCATTGAGTGTTATGGGAATGTTTACATACTATCATTGTGTGTTATGGGAATGTTTACATACTATCATTGTGTGTTATGGGAATGTTTATATACTATCATTGTGTGTTATGGGAATGTTTACATACTATCATTGTGTGTTATGGGAATGTTTACATACTATCATTGTGTGTTATGGGAATGTTTACATACGATCATTGTGTGTTATGGGAATGATTACATAAAATCATTGTGTGTTATGGGAATGTTTACATACTATCATTGTGTGTTATGGGAATGTTTACATGCTATCATTGTGTGTTATGGGAATGTTTACATACTATCATTGTGTGTTATGGGAATGTTTACATACTATCATTTTGTATGAAGGGAATGTTTACATACTATCATTGTGCGTTATGGGAATGTTCACATACTATCATTGTGTGTTATGGGAATGTTTACATACTATCATTGTGTGCGATGTGAATGTTTACATACTATCATTGTGTGTTTTGGGAATGTTTACATGCTATCATTGTGTGCTATCGGACTGTTTACATTCTATCATTGTGTGTTATGGGAATGTTTACATACTATCATTGTGTGTGATGGGAATGATTACATTCGATCATTGTGTGTTATGGGAATGATTACATTCTGTCATTGTGTGTTATGGGAATGATTAAATACTATCATTGTGTGTTATGGGAATGTTTACATGCTATCATTGTGTGTTATGGGAATGTTTACATACGATCATTGTGTGTTATTGGAATGTTTACATGCTATCATTGTGTGTTATGAGAATGTTTACATCCCATCATTGTGTGCTGTGGGATTGATTACCTTCTATCATTGTGTTTTATGGGAATGTTTACATACTATCATTGTGTGTTATGGGAATGTTTACATACTATCATTCTGTGTTATGGAAATGTTGACATACTATCATTGTGTGTTATGGGAATGTTTACATACTATCGTTGTGTGTTATGGGAATGTTTACATACTATCATTGTGTGTTATGGGAATGTTTACATCCTATCATTGTGTGTTATGGGAATGATTACATGCTATCATTGTGTGTTATGGAAATGTTTACATACTATCATTGTGTGTTATGGGAATGTTTACATCCTATCATTGTGTGTTATGGGAATGTTTACATACTATCATTGTGTGTTATGGGAATGATAACATACTATCATTGTGTATTATGGGAATTTTTACTTACTATAATTGTGTGTTATGGGAATGTTTACATGCTATCATTGTGTGTTATGGGAATGTTTACATACTATCATTGTGTGTTATGAGAATGTTTACATACTATCATTGTGTGTTATGGGAATGTTTACATGCTATCATTGAGTGTTATGGGAATGTTTACATACTATCATTGTGTGTTATGGGAATGTTTACATACTATCATTGTGTGTTATGGGAATGTTTATATACTATCATTGTGTGTTATGGGAATGTTTACACACTATCATTGTGTGTTATGGGAATGTTTACATACGATCATTGTGTGTTATTGGAATGTTTACATGCTATCATTGTGTGTTATGAGAATGTTTACATCCCATCATTGTGTGCTGTGGGATTGATTACCTTCTATCATTGTGTTTTATGGGAATGTTTACATACTATCATTGTGTGTTATGGGAATGTTTACATACTATCATTCTGTGTTATGGAAATGTTGACATACTATCATTGTGTGTTATGGGAATGTTTACATACTATCATTGTGTGTTATGGGAATGTTTACATACTATCATTGTGTGTTATGGGAATGTTTACATCCTATCATTGTGTGTTATGGGAATGATTACATGCTATCATTGTGTGTTATGGAAATGTTTACATACTATCATTGTGTGTTATGGGAATGTTTACATACTATCATTGTGTGTTATGGGAATGTTTACATACTATCATTGTGTGTTATGGGAATGTTTACATGCTATCATTGTGTGCTATCGGACTGTTTACATTCTATCATTGTGTGTTATGGGAATGTTTACATACTATCATTGTGTGTTATGGGAATGATTACATACTATCATTGTGTATTATGGGAATTTTTACTTACTATCATTGTGTGTTATGGGAATGTTTACATGCTATCATTGTGTGTTATGGGAATGTTTACATACTATCATTGTGTGTTATGAGAATGTTTACATACTATCATTGTGAGTTATGGGAATGTTTACATGCTATCATTGAGTGTTATGGGAATGTTTACATACTATCATTGTGTGTTATGGGAATGTTTACATACTATCATTGTGTGTTATGGGAATGTTTACATACTATCATTGTGTGTTATGGGAATGTTTATATACTATCATTGTGTGTTATGGGAATGTTTACACACTATCATTGTGTGTTATGGGAATGTTTACATACTATCATTCTGTGTTATGGGAATGTTTACATGCTATCATTGTGTGTTATGAGAATGTTTACATACTATCATTGTGTGTTATGGGAATGTTTACATACTATCATTGTGTGTTATGGGAATGATTACATTCTGTCATTGTGTGTTATGGGAATGTTTACATACTATCATTGTGTGTTATGGGAATGTTTACATACTATCATTGTGTGTTATGGGAATGATTACATACTATCATTGTGTGTTATGGGAATGATTACATACTATCATTGTGTGTTATGGGAATGATTACATACTATCATTGTGTGTTATGGGAATGTTTACATGCTATCATTGTGTGTTATGGGAATGTTTACATACTATCATTGTGTGTTATGGGAATGTTTACATACTATCATTGTGTGTTATGGGAATGTTTATATACTATCATTGTGTGTTATGGGAATGTTTACACGCTATCATTGTGTGTTATAGGAATGTTTACATACTATCATTGTGTGTTATGGGAATGTTTACATGCTATCATTGTGTGTTATGGGAATGTTTACATCCTATCATTGTGTGTTATGGGAATGTTTACATACTATCATTTTGTATGAAGGGAATGTTTACATACTATCATTGTGCGTTATGGGATTGTTCACATACTATCATTGTGTGTTATGGGAATGTTGACATGCTATCATTGTGTGCTATCGGACTGTTTACATTCTATCATTGTGTGTTATGGGAATGTTTACATACTATCATTGTGTGTTATGGGAATGATTACATTCTATCATTGTGTGTTATGGGAATGATTACATTCTGTCATTGTGTGTTATGGGAATGTTTACATACTATCATTGTGTGTTATGGGAATGATTACATACGATCATTATGTGTTATGGGAATGTTTACATGCTATCAGTGTGTGTTATGGGAATATTTACATACTATCATTGTGTTTTGTGGGAATGTTTACATACTATCATTGTGTGTTATGGGAATGTTTACATACTATCATTGTGTGTTATGGGAATGTTTACATACGATCATTGTGTGTTATGGGAATGTTTACATGCTATCATTGTGTGTTATGAGAATGTTTACATACTATCATTGTGTGTTATGGGAATGTTTACATACTATCATTGTGTGTTATGGGAATGATTACATTCTGTCATTGTGTGTTATGGGAATGTTTACATACTATCATTGTGTGTTATGGGAATGTTTACATACTATCATTGTGTGTTATGGGAATGATTACATTCTGTCATTGTGTGTTATGGGAATGTTTACATAAAATCATTGTGTGTTATGGGAATGTTTACATACTATCATTGTGTGTTATGGGAATGTTTACATACGATCATTGTGTGTTATTGGAATGCTTACATACTATAATTGTGTGTTATGGGAATGTTTACATACGATCATTGTGTGTTATGGGAATGTTTACATGCTATCATTGTGTGTTATGAGAATGTTTACATACTATCATTGTGTGTTATGGGAATGTTTACATACTATCATTGTGTGTTATGGGAATGTTTACATACTATCATTGTGTGTTATGGGAATGTTTACACACTATCATTGTGTGTTATGGGAATGTTTACATGCTATCGTTGTGTGTTATGGGACGGTTTACATACGATCATTGTGTGTTATTGGAATGTTTACATGCTATCATTGTGTGTTATGAGAATGTTTACATACTATCATTGTGTGTTATGGGAATGTTTACATACGATCATTGTGTGTTATTGGAATGTTTACATGCTATCATTGTGTGTTATGAGAATGTTTACATACGATCACTGTGTGTTATTGGAATGTTTACATACTATCATTGTGTGTTATGGGAATGTTTACATACTATCATTGTGTGTTATGGGAATGATTACATACTATCATTGTGTGTTATGGGAATGTTTACATACTATCATTGTGTGTTATGGGAATGATTACATACTATCATTGTGTTATGGGAATGTTTACACACTATCATTGTGTGTTATGGGAATGTTTACATGCTATCATTGTGTGTTATGGGAATGTTTACATACGATCATTGCGTGTTATTGGAATGTTTACATGCTATCATTGTGTGTTATGGGAATGTTTACATGCTATCATTGTGTGTTATGGGAATGATTACATACTATCATTGTGTGTTATGGGAATGATTACATACTATCATTGTGTGTTTTGGGAATGTTTACACACTATCATTGTGTGTTATGGGAATGTTTACATGCTATCATTGTGTGTTATGGGAATGTTTACATGCTATCATTGTGTGTTATGGGAATGTTTACATGCTATCATTGTGTGCTATCGGACTGTTTACATTCTATCATTGTGTGTTATGGGAATTTTTACATACTATCATTGTGTGTTATGGGAATGATTACATACTATCATTGTGTGCTATCGGACTGTTTGCATACTATCATTGTGTGTTATGGGAATGTTTACATACTATCATTGTGTATTATGGGAATTTTTACTTACTATCATTGTGTGTTATGGGAATGTTTACATACTATCATTGTGTGTTATGGGAATGTTTACATACTATCATTGTGTGTTATGAGAATGTTTACATACTATCATTGTGTGTTATGGGAATGTTTACATATTATCATTGTGTGTTATGGGAATGTTTACATACTATCATTTGTTGTTATGGGAATGTTTATATACTATCATTGTGTGTTATGGGAATGTTTACACACTATCATTGTGTGTTATGGGAATGTTTACATACTATCATTGTGTGTTATGGGAATGTTTACATGCTATCATTGTGTGTTATGGGAATGTTTACATACTATCATTGTGTGTTATGGGAATGTTTACATACTATCATTTTGTATGAAGGGAATGTTTACATACTATCATTGTGCGTTATGGGAATGTTCACATACTATCATTGTGTGTTATGGGAATGTTTACATACTATCATTGTGTGCGATGGGAATGTTTACATACTATCATTGTGTGTTTTGGGAATGTTTACATGCTATCATTGTGTGCTATCGGACTGTTTACATTCTATCATTGTGTGTTATGGGAATGTTTACATACTATCATTGTGTGTGATGGGAATGATTACATTCGATCATTGTGTGTTATGGGAATGATTACATTCTGTCATTGTGTGTTATGGGAATGATTAAATACTATCATTGTGTGTTATGGGAATGTTTACATGCTATCTGTGTGTTATGGGAATGTTTACATACGATCATTGTGTGTTATTGGAATGTTTACATGCTATCATTGTGTGTTATGAGAATGTTTACATCCCATCATTGTGTGCTGTGGGATTGATTACCTTCTATCATTGTGTTTTATGGGAATGTTTACATACTATCATTGTGTGTTATGGGAATGTTTACATACTATCATTCTGTGTTATGGAAATGTTGACATACTATCATTGTGTGTTATGGGAATGTTTACATACTATCGTTGTGTGTTATGGGAATGTTTACATACTATCATTGTGTGTTATGGGAATGTTTACATCCTATCATTGTGTGTTATGGGAATGATTACATGCTATCATTGTGTGTTATGGAAATGTTTACATACTATCATTGTGTGTTATGGGAATGTTTACATACTATCATTGTGTGTTATGGGAATGTTTACATGCTATCATTGTGCGTTATGGGAATGTTTACATGCTATCATTGTGTGCTATCGGACTGTTTACATTCTATCATTGTGTGTTATGGGAATGTTTACATACTATCATTGTGTGTTATGGGAATGATAACATACTATCATTGTGTATTATGGGAATTTTTACTTACTATCATTGTGTGTTATGGGAATGTTTACATGCTATCATTGTGTGTTATGGGAATGTTTACATACTATCATTGTGTGTTATGAGAATGTTTACATACTATCATTGTGTGTTATGGGAATGTTTACATGCTATCATTGTGTGTTATGAGAATGTTTACATCCCATCATTGTGTGCTGTGGGATTGATTACCTTCTATCATTGTGTTTTATGGGAATGTTTACATACTATCATTGTGTGTTATGGGAATGTTTACATACTATCATTCTGTGTTATGGAAATGTTGACATACTATCATTGTGTGTTATGGGAATGTTGACATACTATCATTGTGTGTTATGGGAATGTTTACATACTATCATTGTGTGTTATGGGAATGTTTACATCCTATCATTGTGTGTTATGGGAATGATTACATGCTATCATTGTGTGTTATGGAAATGTTTACATACTATCATTGTGTGTTATGGGAATGTTTACATACTATCATTGTGTGTTATGGGAATGTTTACATACTATCATTGTGTGTTATGGGAATGTTTACATGCTATCATTGTGTGCTATCGGACTGTTTACATTCTATCATTGTGTGTTATGGGAATGTTTACATACTATCATTGTGTGTTATGGGAATGATTACATACTATCATTGTGTATTATGGGAATTTTTACTTACTATCATTGTGTGTTATGGGAATGTTTACATACTATCATTCTGTGTTATGGGAATGATTACATTCTGTCATTGTGTGTTATGGGAATGTTTACATAAAATCATTGTGTGTTATGGGAATGTTTACATACTATCATTGTGTGTTATGGGAATGTTTACATACTATCATTGTGTGTTATGGGAATGTTTACATACGATCATTGTGTGTTATTGGAATGCTTACATACTATAATTGTGTGTTATGGGAATGTTTACATACGATCATTGTGTGTTATGGGAATGTTTACATGCTATCATTGTGTGTTATGAGAATGTTTACATACTATCATTGTGTGTTATGGGCATGTTTACATACTATCATTGTGTGTTATGGGAATGTTTACATACTATCATTGTGTGTTATGGGAATGTTTACACACTATCATTGTGTGTTATGGGAATGTTTACATGCTATCATTGTGTGTTATGGGAAGGTTTACATACGATCATTGTGTGTTATTGGAATGTTTACATGCTATCATTGTGTGTTATGAGAATGTTTACATACTATCATTGTGTGTTATGGGAATGTTTACATACGATCATTGTGTGTTATTGGAATGTTTACATGCTATCATTGTGTGTTATGAGAATGTTTACATACGATCACTGTGTGTTATTGGAATGTTTACATACTATCATTGTGTGTTATGGGAATGTTTACATACTATCATTCTGTGTTATGGGAATGTTGACATACTATCATTGTGTGTTATGGGAATGTTTACATACTATCATTGTGTGTTATGGGAATGTTTACATACTATCATTGTGTGTTATGGGAATGTTTACATCCTATCATTGTGTGTTATGGGAATGATTACATGCTATCATTGTGTGTTATGGAAATGTTTACATACTATCATTGTGTGTTATGGGAATGTTTACATACTATCATTGTGTGTTATGGGAATGTTTACATACTATCATTGTGTGTTATGGGAATGTTTACATGCTGTCATTGTGTGCTATCGGACTGTTTACATTCTATCATTGTGTGTTATGGGAATGTTTACATACTATCATTGTGTGTTATGGGAATGATTACATACTATCATTGTGTATTATGGGAATTTTTACTTACTATCATTGTGTGTTATGGGAATGTTTACATGCTATCATTGTGTGTTATGGGAATGTTTACATACTATCATTGTGTGTTATGAGAATGTTTACATACTATCATTGTGAGTTATGGGAATGTTTACATGCTATCATTGAGTGTTATGGGAATGTTTACATACTATCATTGTGTGTTATGGGAATGTTTACATACTATCATTGTGTGTTATGGGAATGTTTACATACTATCATTGTGTGTTATGGGAATGTTTATATACTATCATTGTGTGTTATGGGAATGTTTACACACTATCATTGTGTGTTATGGGAATGTTTACATACTATCATTCTGTGTTATGGGAATGTTTACATGCTATCATTGTGTGTTATGAGAATGTTTACATACTATCATTGTGTGTTATGGGAATGTTTACATACTATCATTGTGTGTTATGGGAATGATTACATTCTGTCATTGTGTGTTATGGGAATGTTTACATACTATCATTGTGTGTTATGGGAATGTTTACATACTATCATTGTGTGTTATGGGAATGATTACATACTATCATTGTGTGTTATGGGAATGATTACATACTATCATTGTGTGTTATGGGAATGATTACATACTATCATTGTGTGTTATGGGAATGTTTACATGCTATCATTGTGTGTTATGGGAATGTTTACATACTATCATTGTGTGTTATGGGAATGTTTACATACTATCATTGTGTGTTATGGGAATGTTTATATACTATCATTGTGTGTTATGGGAATGTTTACACGCTATCATTGTGTGTTATAGGAATGTTTACATACTATCATTGTGTGTTATGGGAATGTTTACATGCTATCATTGTGTGTTATGGGAATGTTTACATCCTATCATTGTGTGTTATGGGAATGTTTACATACTATCATTTTGTATGAAGGGAATGTTTACATACTATCATTGTGCGTTATGGGATTGTTCACATACTATCATTGTGTGTTATGGGAATGTTGACATGCTATCATTGTGTGCTATCGGACTGTTTACATTCTATCATTGTGTGTTATGGGAATGTTTACATACTATCATTGTGTGTTATGGGAATGATTACATTCTATCATTGTGTGTTATGGGAATGATTACATTCTGTCATTGTGTGTTATGGGAATGTTTACATACTATCATTGTGTGTTATGGGAATGATTACATACGATCATTATGTGTTATGGGAATGTTTACATGCTATCAGTGTGTGTTATGGGAATATTTACATACTATCATTGTGTTTTGTGGGAATGTTTACATACTATCATTGTGTGTTATGGGAATGTTTACATACTATCATTGTGTGTTATGGGAATGTTTACATACGATCATTGTGTGTTATGGGAATGTTTACATGCTATCATTGTGTGTTATGAGAATGTTTACATACTATCATTGTGTGTTATGGGAATGTTTACATACTATCATTGTGTGTTATGGGAATGATTACATTCTGTCATTGTGTGTTATGGGAATGTTTACATACTATCATTGTGTGTTATGGGAATGTTTACATACTATCATTGTGTGTTATGGGAATGATTACATACTATCATTGTGTGTTATGGGAATGATTACATACTATCATTGTGTGTTATGGGAATGATTACATACTATCATTGTGTGTTATGAGAATGTTTACATTCTATCATTGTGTGTTATGGGAATGTTTACATACTATCATTGTGTGTTATGGGAATGTTTACATACTATCATTGTGTGTTATGGGAATGTTTACATACTATCATTGTGTGTTATGGGAATGATTACATACTATCATTGTGTGTTATGGGAATGATTACATTCTGTCATTGTGTGTTATGGGAATGTTTACATAAAATCATTGTGTGTTATGGGAATGTTTACATACTATCATTGTGTGTTATGGGAATGTTTACATACTATCATTGTGTGTTATGGGAATGTTTACATACGATCATTGTGTGTTATTGGAATGCTTACATACTATAATTGTGTGTTATGGGAATGTTTACATACGATCATTGTGTGTTATGGGAATGTTTACATGCTATCATTGTGTGTTATGAGAATGTTTACATACTATCATTGTGTGTTATGGGAATGTTTACATACTATCATTGTGTGTTATGGGAATGTTTACATACTATCATTGTGTGTTATGGGAATGTTTACACACTATCATTGTGTGTTATGGGAATGTTTACATGCTATCGTTGTGTGTTATGGGAAGGTTTACATACGATCATTGTGTGTTATTGGAATGTTTACATGCTATCATTGTGTGTTATGAGAATGTTTACATACTATCATTGTGTGTTATGGGAATGTTTACATACGATCATTGTGTGTTATTGGAATGTTTACATGCTATCATTGTGTGTTATGAGAATGTTTACATACGATCACTGTGTGTTATTGGAATGTTTACATACTATCATTGTGTGTTATGGGAATGTTTACATACTATCATTGTGTGTTATGGGAATGATTACATACTATCATTGTGTGTTATGGGAATGTTTACATACTATCATTGTGTGTTATGGGAATGATTACATACTATCATTGTGTGTTATGGGAATGTTTACACACTATCATTGTGTGTTATGGGAATGTTTACATGCTATCATTGTGTGTTATGGGAATGTTTACATACGATCATTGCGTGTTATTGGAATGTTTACATGCTATCATTGTGTGTTATGGGAATGATTACATACTATCATTGTGTGTTATGGGAATGATTACATACTATCATTGTGTGTTATGGGAATGATTACATACTATCATTGTGTGTTATGGGAATGATTACATACTATCATTGTGTGTTTTGGGAATGATTACATACTATCATTGTGTGTTATGGGAATGTTTACATGCTATCATTGTGTGTTATGGGAATGATTACATACTATCATTGTGTGTTATGGGAATGATTACATACTATCATTGTGTGTTTTGGGAATGTTTACACACTATCATTGTGTGTTATGGGAATGTTTACATGCTATCATTGTGTGTTATGGGAATGTTTACATGCTATCATTGTGTGTTATGGGAATGTTTACATGCTATCATTGTGTGCTATCGGACTGTTTACATTCTATCATTGTGTGTTATGGGAATTTTTACATACTATCATTGTGTGTTATGGGAATGATTACATACTATCATTGTGTGCTATCGGACTGTTTGCATACTATCATTGTGTGTTATGGGAATGTTTACATACTATCATTGTGTATTATGGGAATTTTTACTTACTATCATTGTGTGTTATGGGAATGTTTACATACTATCATTGTGTGTTATGGGAATGTTTACATACTATCATTGTGTGTTATGAGAATGTTTACATACTATCATTGTGTGTTATGGGAATGTTTACATATTATCATTGTGTGTTATGGGAATGTTTACATACTATCATTTGTTGTTATGGGAATGTTTATATACTATCATTGTGTGTTATGGGAATGTTTACACACTATCATTGTGTGTTATGGGAATGTTTACATACTATCATTGTGTGTTATGGGAATGTTTACATGCTATCATTGTGTGTTATGGGAATGTTTACATACTATCATTGTGTGTTATGGGAATGTTTACATACTATCATTTTGTATGAAGGGAATGTTTACATACTATCATTGTGCGTTATGGGAATGTTCACATACTATCATTGTGTGTTATGGGAATGTTTACATACTATCATTGTGTGCGATGGGAATGTTTACATACTATCATTGTGTGTTTTGGGAATGTTTACATGCTATCATTGTGTGCTATCGGACTGTTTACATTCTATCATTGTGTGTTATGGGAATGTTTACATACTATCATTGTGTGTGATGGGAATGATTACATTCGATCATTGTGTGTTATGGGAATGATTACATTCTGTCATTGTGTGTTATGGGAATGATTAAATACTATCATTGTGTGTTATGGGAATGTTTACATGCTATCATTGTGTGTTATGGGAATGTTTACATACGATCATTGTGTGTTATTGGAATGTTTACATGCTATCATTGTGTGTTATGAGAATGTTTACATCCCATCATTGTGTGCTGTGGGATTGATTACCTTCTATCATTGTGTTTTATGGGAATGTTTACATACTATCATTGTGTGTTATGGGAATGTTTACATACTATCATTCTGTGTTATGGAAATGTTGACATACTATCATTGTGTGTTATGGGAATGTTTACATACTATCGTTGTGTGTTATGGGAATGTTTACATACTATCATTGTGTGTTATGGGAATGTTTACATCCTATCATTGTGTGTTATGGGAATGATTACATGCTATCATTGTGTGTTATGGAAATGTTTACATACTATCATTGTGTGTTATGGGAATGTTTACATACTATCATTGTGTGTTATGGGAATGTTTACATGCTATCATTGTGCGTTATGGGAATGTTTACATGCTATCATTGTGTGCTATCGGACTGTTTACATTCTATCATTGTGTGTTATGGGAATGTTTACATACTATCATTGTGTGTTATGGGAATGATAACATACTATCATTGTGTATTATGGGAATTTTTACTTACTATCATTGTGTGTTATGGGAATGTTTACATGCTATCATTGTGTGTTATGGGAATGTTTACATACTATCATTGTGTGTTATGAGAATGTTTACATACTATCATTGTGTGTTATGGGAATGTTTACATGCTATCATTGAGTGTTATGGGAATGTTTACATACTATCATTGTGTGTTATGGGAATGTTTACATACTATCATTGTGTGTTATGGGAATGTTTATATACTATCATTGTGTGTTATGGGAATGTTTACACACTATCATTGTGTGTTATGGGAATGTTTACATACGATCATTGTGTGTTATTGGAATGTTTACATGCTATCATTGTGTGTTATGAGAATGTTTACATCCCATCATTGTGTGCTGTGGGATTGATTACCTTCTATCATTGTGTTTTATGGGAATGTTTACATACTATCATTGTGTGTTATGGGAATGTTTACATACTATCATTCTGTGTTATGGAAATGTTGACATACTATCATTGTGTGTTATGGGAATGTTGACATACTATCATTGTGTGTTATGGGAATGTTTACATACTATCATTGTGTGTTATGGGAATGTTTACATCCTATCATTGTGTGTTATGGGAATGATTACATGCTATCATTGTGTGTTATGGAAATGTTTACATACTATCATTGTGTGTTATGGGAATGTTTACATACTATCATTGTGTGTTATGGGAATGTTTACATACTATCATTGTGTGTTATGGGAATGTTTACATGCTATCATTGTGTGCTATCGGACTGTTTACATTCTATCATTGTGTGTTATGGGAATGTTTACATACTATCATTGTGTGTTATGGGAATGATTACATACTATCATTGTGTATTATGGGAATTTTTACTTACTATCATTGTGTGTTATGGGAATGTTTACATACTATCATTCTGTGTTATGGGAATGATTACATTCTGTCATTGTGTGTTATGGGAATGTTTACATAAAATCATTGTGTGTTATGGGAATGTTTACATACTATCATTGTGTGTTATGGGAATGTTTACATACTATCATTGTGTGTTATGGGAATGTTTACATACGATCATTGTGTGTTATTGGAATGCTTACATACTATAATTGTGTGTTATGGGAATGTTTACATACGATCATTGTGTGTTATGGGAATGTTTACATGCTATCATTGTGTGTTATGAGAATGTTTACATACTATCATTGTGTGTTATGGGAATGTTTACATACTATCATTGTGTGTTATGGGAATGTTTACATACTATCATTGTGTGTTATGGGAATGTTTACACACTATCATTGTGTGTTATGGGAATGTTTACATGCTATCATTGTGTGTTATGGGAAGGTTTACATACGATCATTGTGTGTTATTGGAATGTTTACATGCTATCATTGTGTGTTATGAGAATGTTTACATACTATCATTGTGTGTTATGGGAATGTTTACATACGATCATTGTGTGTTATTGGAATGTTTACATGCTATCATTGTGTGTTATGAGAATGTTTACATACGATCACTGTGTGTTATTGGAATGTTTACATACTATCATTGTGTGTTATGGGAATGTTTACATACGATCATTGTGTGTTATGGGAATGTTTACATACTATCATTGTGTGTTATGGGAATGATTACATACTATCATTGTGTGTTATGGGAATGATTACATACTATCATTGTGTGTTATGGGAATGTTTACATACGATCATTGTGTGTTATTGGAATGTTTACATGCTATCATTGTGTGTTATGAGAATGTTTACATACGATCACTGTGTGTTATTGGAATGTTTACATACTATCATTGTGTGTTATGGGAATGTTTACATACTATCATTGTGTGTTATGGGAATGATTACATACTATCATTGTGTGTTATGGGAATGTTTACACACTATCATTGTGTGTTATGGGAATGTTTACATGCTATCATTGTGTGTTATGGGAATGTTTACATACGATCATTGTGTGTTATTGGAATGTTTACATGCTATCATTTTGTGTTATGGGAATGTTTACATGCTTTTATTGTGTGCTATCGGACTGTTTACATTCTATCATTTTGTATGAAGGGAATGTTTACATACTATCATTGTGCGTTATGGGAATGTTCACATACTATCATTGTGTGTTTTGGGAATGTTTACATACTATCATTGTGTGCTATGGGAATTTTTACATACTATCATTGTGTGTTTTGGGAATGTTTACATGCTATCATTGTGTGCTATCGGACTGTTTACATTCTATCATTGTGTGTTATGGGAATGTTTACATACTATCATTGTGTGTTATGGGAATGATTACATTCTGTCATTGTGTGTTATGGGAATGATTAAATACTATCATTGTGTGTTGTGGGAATGTTTACATACTATCATTGTGTGTTATGGGAATGTTTACACACTATCATTGTGTGTTATGGGAATGTTTACATGCTATCATTGTGTGTTATGAGAATGTTTACATCCCATCATTGTGTGCTGTGGGATTGATTACCTTCTATCATTGTGTTTTATGGGAATGTTTACATACTATCATTGTGTGTTATGGGAATGTTTACATACTATCATTCTGTGTTATGGAAATGTTGACATACTATCATTGTGTGTTATGGGAATGTTTACATACTATCATTGTGTGTTATGGGAATGTTTACATACTATCATTGTGTGTTATGGGAATGTTTACATCCTATCATTGTGTGTTATGGGAATGATTACATGCTATCATTGTGTGTTATGGAAATGTTTACATACTATCATTGTGTGTTATGGGAATGTTTACATACTATCATTGTGTGTTATGGGAATGTTTACACACTATCATTGTGTGTTATGGGAATGTTTACATGCTATCATTGTGTGCTATCGGACTGTTTACATTCTATCATTGTGTGTTATGGGAATGTTTACATACTATCATTGTGTGTTATGGGAATGATTACATACTATCATTGTGTATTATGGGAATTTTTACTTACTATCATTGTGTGTTATGGGAATGTTTACATGCTATCATTGTGTGTTATGGGAATGTTTACATACTATCATTGTGTGTTATGAGAATGTTTACATACTATCATTGTGAGTTATGGGAATGTTTACATGCTATCATTGAGTGTTATGGGAATGTTTACATACTATCATTGTGTGTTATGGGAATGTTTACATACTATCATTGTGTGTTATGGGAATGTTTACATACTATCATTGTGTGTTATGGGAATGTTTATATACTATCATTGTGTGTTATGGGAATGTTTACACACTATCATTGTGTGTTATGGGAATGTTTACATACTATCATTCTGTGTTATGGGAATGATTACATTCTGTCATTGTGTGTTATGGGAATGTTTACATAAAATCATTGTGTGTTATGGGAATGTTTACATACTATCATTGTGTGTTATGGGAATGTTTACATACTATCATTGTGTGTTATGGGAATGTTTACATACGATCATTGTGTGTTATTGGAATGCTTACATACTATAATTGTGTGTTATGGGAATGTTTACATACGATCATTGTGTGTCATGGGAATGTTTACATGCTATCATTGTGTGTTATGAGAATGTTTACATACTATCATTGTGTGTTATGGGAATGTTTACATACTATCATTGTGTGTTATGGGAATGTTTACATACTATCATTGTGTGTTATGGGAATGTTTACACACTATCATTGTGTGTTATGGGAATGTTTACATGCTATCATTGTGTGTTATGGGAAGGTTTACATACGATCATTGTGTGTTATTGGAATGTTTACATGCTATCATTGTGTGTTATGAGAATGTTTACATACTATCATTGTGTGTTATGGGAATGTTTACATACGATCATTGTGTGTTATTGGAATGTTTACATGCTATCATTGTGTGTTATGAGAATGTTTACATACGATCATTGTGTGTTATGGGAATGATTACATACTATCATTGTGTGTTATGGGAATGTTTACATACGATCATTGTGTGTTATGGGAATGAGTACATACTATCATTGTGTATTATGGGAATTTTTACTTACTATCATTGTGTGTTATGGGAATGTTTACATACTATCATTGTGTGTTATGGGAATGTTTACATACTATCATTGTGTGTTATGGGAATGTTTACATACGATCATTGTGTGTTATTGGAATGTTTACATGCTATCATTGTGTGTTATGAGAATGTTTACATACGATCACTGTGTGTTATTGGAATGTTTACATACTATCATTGTGTGTTATGGGAATGTTTACATACTATCATTGTGTGTTATGGGAATGATTACATACTATCATTGTGTGTTATGGGAATGTTTACACACTATCATTGTGTGTTATGGGAATGTTTACATGCTATCATTGTGTGTTATGGGAATGTTTACATACGATCATTGTGTGTTATTGGAATGTTTACATGCTATCATTGTGTGTTATGGGAATGTTTACATACGATCACTGTGTGTTATTGGAATGTTTACATACTATCATTGTGTGTTATGGGAATGTTTACATACTATCATTGTGTGTTATGGGAATGATTACATACTATCATTGTGTGTTATGGGAATGTTTATACACTATCATTGTGTGTTATGGGAATGTTTACATGCTATCATTGTGTGTTATGGGAATGTTTACATACGATCATTGTGTGTTATTGGAATGTTTACATGCTATCATTGTGTGTTATGGGAATGTTTACATGCTTTTATTGTGTGCTATCGGACTGTTTACATTCTATCATTGTGTGTTATGGGAATTTTTACATACTATCATTGTGTGTTATGGGAATGATTACATACTATCGTTGTGTGCTATCGGACTGTTTGCATACTATCATTGTGTGTTATGGGAATGTTTACATACTATCATTGTGTGTTATGGGAATTTTTACTTACTATCATTGTGTGTTATGGGAATGTTTACATACTATCATTGTGTGTTATGGGAATGTTTACATACTATCATTGTGTGTTATGAGAATGTTTACATACTATCATTGTGTGTTATGGGAATGTTTACACACTATCATTGTGTGTTATTGGAATGTTTACATACTATCATTGTGTGTTATGGGAATGTTTACATGCTATCATTGTGTGTTATGGGAATGTTTACATACTATCATTGTGTGTTATGGGAATGTTTACATACTATCATTTTGTATGAAGGGA
Source organism: Heptranchias perlo (assembly GCF_035084215.1). Classification (NCBI taxonomy): domain Eukaryota; kingdom Metazoa; phylum Chordata; class Chondrichthyes; order Hexanchiformes; family Hexanchidae; genus Heptranchias; species Heptranchias perlo. Next base: position 59,318 of record NW_027139597.1, on the reverse strand, counting down.
ATGTTTACATACTATCATTGTGCGTTATGGGAATGTTCACATACTATCATTGTGTGTTATGGGAATGTTTACATACTATCATTGTGTGCTATGGGAATTTTTACACACTATCATTGTGTGTTTTGGGAATGTTTACATGCTATCATTGTGTGCTATCGGACTGTTTACATTCTATCATTGTGTGTTATGGGAATGTTTACATACTATCATTGTGTGTTATGGGAATGATTACATTCTGTCATTGTGTGTTATGGGAATGATTAAATACTATCATTGTGTGTTGTGGGAATGTTTACATACTATCATTGTGTGTTATGGGAATGTTTACACACTATCATTGTGTGTTATGGGAATGTTTACATGCTATCATTGTGTGTTATGGAAATGTTGACATACTATCATTGTGTGTTATGGGAATGTTTACATACTATCATTGTGTGTTATGAGAATGTTTACATGCTATCATTGAGTGTTATGGGAATGTTTACATACTATCATTGTGTGTTATGGGAATGTTTACATACTATCATTGTGTGTTATGGGAATGTTTATATACTATCATTGTGTGTTATGGGAATGTTTACACACTATCATTGTGTGTTATGGGAATGTTTACATACTATCATTCTGTGTTATGGGAATGTTTACATGCTATCATTGTGTGTTATGGGAATGTTTACACACTATCATTGTGTGTTATGGGAATGTTTACATACTATCATTGTGTGTTATGGGAATGTTTACATGCTATCATTGTGTGTTATGGGAATGTTTACATACTATCATTGTGTGTTATGGGAATGTTTATATACTATCATTGTGTGTTATGGGAATGTTTACACACTATCATTGTGTGTTATGGGAATGTTTACATACTATCATTGTGTGTTATGGGAATGTTTACATGCTATCATTGTGTGTCATGGGAATGTTTACATACTATCATTGTGTGTTATGGGAATGATTACATACTATCATTGTGTGTTATGGGAATGTTTACATGCTATCATTGTGTGTTATGGGAATGTTTACATACTATCATTGTGTGTTATGGGAATGTTTATATACTATCATTGTGTGTTATGGGAATGTTTACACACTATCATTGTGTGTTATGCGAATGTTTACATACTATCATTGTGTGTTATGGGAATGTTTACATGCTATCATTGTGTGTTATGGGAATGTTTACATACTATCATTGTGTGTTATGGGAATGTTTATATACTATCATTGTGTATTATGGGAATGTTTACATACTATCATTGTGTGTTATGGGAATGTTTACATACTATCATTGTGTGTTATGGGAATGTTTACATACTATCATTGTGTGTTGTGGGAATGTTTACACACTATCATTGTGTGTTATGGGAATGTTTACATACTATCATTGTGTGTTATGGGAATGTTTACACACTATCATTGTGTGTTATGGGAATGTTTACATACTATCATTGTGTGTTATGGGAATGTTTACATACGATCATTGTGTGTTGTGGGAATGTTTACATTCTATCATTGTGTGTTATGGGAATGATTACATTCTGTCATTGTGTGTTATGGGAATGTTTACATAAAATCATTGTGTGTTATGGGAATGTTTACATACTATCATTGTGTGTTATGGGAATGTTTACATAGTATCATTGTGTGTTATGGGAATGTTTACATACGATCATTGTGTGTTATGGGAATGTTTACATGCTATCATTGTGTGTTATGAGAATGTTTACATACTATCATTGTGTGTTATGGGAATGTTTACATACTATCATTGTGTGTTATGGGAATGATTACATACTATCATTGTGTGTTATGGGAATGATTACATACTATCATTGTGTGTTATGAGAATGTTTACATTCTATCATTGTGTGTTATGGGAATGATTACATACTATCATTGTGTGTTATGGGAATGATTACATACTATCATTGTGTGTTATGGGAATGATTACATACTATCATTGTGTGTTATGAGAATGTTTACATTCTATCATTGTGTGTTATGGGAATGTTTACATACTATCATTGTGTGTTATGGGAATGTTTACATACTATCATTGTGTGTTATGGGAATGTTTACATACTATCATTGTGTGTTATGGGAATGATTACATACTATCATTGTGTGTTATGGGAATGATTACATTCTGTCATTGTGTGTTATGGGAATGTTTACATAAAATCATTGTGTGTTATGGGAATGTTTACATACTATCATTGTGTGTTATGGGAATGTTTACATACTATCATTGTGTGTTATGGGAATGTTTACATACGATCATTGTGTGTTATTGGAATGCTTACATACTATAATTGTGTGTTATGGGAATGTTTACATACGATCATTGTGTGTTATGGGAATGTTTACATGCTATCATTGTGTGTTATGAGAATGTTTACATACTATCATTGTGTGTTATGGGAATGTTTACATACTATCATTGTGTGTTATGGGAATGTTTACATACTATCATTGTGTGTTATGGGAATGTTTACACACTATCATTGTGTGTTATGGGAATGTTTACATGCTATCATTGTGTGTTATGGGAAGGTTTACATACGATCATTGTGTGTTATTGGAATGTTTACATGCTATCATTGTGTGTTATGAGAATGTTTACATACTATCATTGTGTGTTATGGGAATGTTTACATACTATCATTGTGTGTTATGGGAATGTTTACATACTATCATTGTGTGTTATGGGAATGTTTACATACTATCATTGTGTGTTATGGGAATGATTACATACTATCATTGTGTGTTATGGGAATGATTACATACTATCATTGTGTGTTATGGGAATGATTACATACTATCATTGTGTGTTATGAGAATGTTTACATTCTATCATTGTGTGTTATGGGAATGTTTACATACGATCACTGTGTGTTATTGGAATGTTTACATACTATCATTGTGTGTTATGGGAATGTTTACATACTATCATTGTGTGTTATGAGAATGTTTACATTCTATCATTGTGTGTTATGGGAATGTTTACATACTATCATTGTGTGTTATGGGAATGTTTACATACTATCATTGTGTGTTATGGGAATGTTTACATACTATCATTGTGTGTTATGGGAATGTTTACATGCTATCATTGTGTGCTATCGGACTGTTTACATTCTATCATTGTGTGTTATGGGAATGTTTACATACTATCATTGTGTGTTATGGGAATGTTTACATACTATCATTGTGTGTTATGGGAATGTTTACATACTATCATTGTGTGTTATGAGAATGTTTACATACTATCATTGTGTGTTATGGGAATGTTTACATGCTATCATTGAGTGTTATGGGAATGTTTACATACTATCATTGTGTGTTATGGGAATGTTTACATACTATCATTGTGTGTTATGGGAATGTTTATATACTATCATTGTGTGTTATGGGAATGTTTACACACTATCATTGTGTGTTATGGGAATGTTTACATACTATCATTCTGTGTTATGGGAATGTTTACATGCTATCATTGTGTGTTATGGGAATGTTTACACACTATCATTGTGTGTTATGGGAATGTTTACATACTATCATTGTGTGTTATGGGAATGTTTACATGCTATCATTGTGTGTTATGGGAATGTTTACATACTATCATTGTGTGTTATGGGAATGTTTATATACTATCATTGTGTGTTATGGGAATGTTTACACACTATCATTGTGTGTTATGGGAATGTTTACATACTATCATTGTGTGTTATGGGAATGTTTACATGCTATCATTGTGTGTTATGGGAATGTTTACATACTATCATTGTGTGTTATGGGAATGATTACATACTATCATTGTGTGTTATGGGAATGTTTACATGCTATCATTGTGTGTTATGGGAATGTTTACATACTATCATTGTGTGTTATGGGAATGTTTATATACTATCATTGTGTGTTATGGGAATGTTTACACACTATCATTGTGTGTTATGGGAATGTTTACATACTATCATTGTGTGTTATGGGAATGTTTACATGCTATCATTGTGTGTTATGGGAATGTTTACATACTATCATTGTGTGTTATGGGAATGTTTATATACTATCATTGTGTATTATGGGAATGTTTACATACTATCATTGTGTGTTATGGGAATGTTTACATACTATCATTGTGTGTTATGGGAATGTTTACATACTATCATTGTGTGTTGTGGGAATGTTTACACACTATCATTGGGTGTTATGGGAATGTTTACATACTATCATTGTGTGTTATGGGAATGTTTACACACTATCATTGTGTGTTATGGGAATGTTTACATACTATCATTGTGTGTTATGGGAATGTTTACATACGATCATTGTGTGTTGTGGGAATGTTTACATACGATCATTGTGTGTTATGGGAATGTTTACATGCTATCATTGTGTGTTATGAGAATGTTTACATACTATCATTGTGTGTTATGGGAATGTTTACATACTATCATTGTGTGTTATGGGAATGATTACATACTATCATTGTGTGTTATGGGAATGATTACATACTATCATTGTGTGTTATGGGAATGATTACATACTATCATTGTGTGTTATGGGAATGATTACATACTATCATTGTGTGTTATGGGAATGATTACATACTATCATTGTGTGTTATGGGAATGTTTACATACTATCATTGTGTGTTATGGGAATGATTACATTCTGTCATTGTGTGTTATGGGAATGTTTACATAAAATCATTGTGTGTTATGGGAATGTTTACATACTATCATTGTGTGTTATGGGAATGTTTACATACTATCATTGTGTGTTATGGGAATGTTTACATACGATCATTGTGTGTTATGGGAATGTTTACATGCTATCATTGTGTGTTATGAGAATGTTTACATACTATCATTGTGTGTTATGGGAATGTTTACATACTATCATTGTGTGTTATGGGAATGATTACATACTATCATTGTGTGTTATGGGAATGATTACATACTATCATTGTGTGTTATGAGAATGTTTACATTCTATCATTGTGTGTTATGGGAATGATTACATACTATCATTGTGTGTTATGGGAATGATTACATACTATCATTGTGTGTTATGGGAATGATTACATACTATCATTGTGTGTTATGAGAATGTTTACATTCTATCATTGTGTGTTATGGGAATGTTTACATACTATCATTGTGTGTTATGGGAATGTTTACATACTATCATTGTGTGTTATGGGAATGTTTACATACTATCATTGTGTGTTATGGGAATGATTACATACTATCATTGTGTGTTATGGGAATGATTACATTCTGTCATTGTGTGTTATGGGAATGTTTACATAAAATCATTGTGTGTTATGGGAATGTTTACATACTATCATTGTGTGTTATGGGAATGTTTACATACTATCATTGTGTGTTATGGGAATGTTTACATACGATCATTGTGTGTTATTGGAATGTTTACATACTATCATTGTGTGTTATGGGAATGTTTACATACTATCATTGTGTGTTATGGGAATGTTTACACACTATCATTGTGTGTTATGGGAATGTTTACATGCTATCATTGTGTGTTATGGGAATGTTTACATACTATCATTGTGTGTTATGGGAATGTTTACACACTATCATTGTGTGTTATGGGAATGTTTACATGCTATCATTGTGTGTTATGGGAAGGTTTACATACGATCATTGTGTGTTATTGGAATGTTTACATGCTATCATTGTGTGTTATGAGAATGTTTACATACTATCATTGTGTGTTATGGGAATGTTTACATACTATCATTGTGTGTTATGGGAATGTTTACATACTATCATTGTGTGTTATGGGAATGTTTACATACGATCATTGTGTGTTATTGGAATGTTTACATGCTATCATTGTGTGTTATGAGAATGTTTACATACGATCACTGTGTGTTATTGGAATGTTTACATACTATCATTGTGTGTTATGGGAATGTTTACATACTATCATTGTGTGTTATGGGAATGATTACATACTATCATTGTGTGTTATGGGAATGATTACATACTATCATTGTGTGTTATGGGAATGATTACATACTATCATTGTGTGTTATGAGAATGTTTACATTCTATCATTGTGTGTTATGGGAATGTTTACATACTATCATTGTGTGTTATGGGAATGTTTACATACTATCATTGTGTGTTATGGGAATGTTTACATACTATCATTGTGTGTTATGGGAATGATTACATGCTATCATTGTGTGTTATGGGAATGATTACATTCTGTCATTGTGTGTTATGGGAATGTTTACATAAAATCATTGTGTGTTATGGGAATGTTTACATACTATCATTGTGTGTTATGAGAATGTTTACATACTATCATTGTGTGTTATGGGAATGTTTACATACTATCATTGTGTGTTATGGGAATGATTACATACTATCATTGTGTGTTATGGGAATGATTACATACTATCATTGTGTGTTATGAGAATGTTTACATTCTATCATTGTGTGTTATGGGAATGATTACATACTATCATTGTGTGTTATGGGAATGATTACATACTATCATTGTGTGTTATGGGAATGATTACATACTATCATTGTGTGTTATGAGAATGTTTACATTCTATCATTGTGTGTTATGGGAATGTTTACATACTATCATTGTGTGTTATGGGAATGTTTACATACTATCATTGTGTGTTATGGGAATGTTTACATACTATCATTGTGTGTTATGGGAATGATTACATACTATCATTGTGTGTTATGGGAATGATTACATTCTGTCATTGTGTGTTATGGGAATGTTTACATAAAATCATTGTGTGTTATGGGAATGTTTACATACTATCATTGTGTGTTATGGGAATGTTTACATACTATAATTGTGTGTTATGGGAATGTTTACATACGATCATTGTGTGTTATTGGAATGTTTACATACTATCATTGTGTGTTATGGGAATGTTTACATACTATCATTGTGTGTTATGGGAATGTTTACACACTATCATTGTGTGTTATGGGAATGTTTACATGCTATCATTGTGTGTTATGGGAATGTTTACATACTATCATTGTGTGTTATGGGAATGTTTACACACTATCATTGTGTGTTATGGGAATGTTTACATGCTATCATTGTGTGTTATGGGAAGGTTTACATACGATCATTGTGTGTTATTGGAATGTTTACATGCTATCATTGTGTGTTATGAGAATGTTTACATACTATCATTGTGTGTTATGGGAATGTTTACATACTATCATTGTGTGTTATGGGAATGTTTACATACTATCATTGTGTGTTATGGGAATGTTTACATACGATCATTGTGTGTTATTGGAATGTTTACATGCTATCATTGTGTATTATGAGAATGTTTACATACGATCACTGTGTGTTATTGGAATGTTTACATACTATCATTGTGTGTTATGGGAATGTTTACATACTATCATTGTGTGTTATGGGAATGATTACATACTATCATTGTGTGTTATGGGAATGTTTACATGCTATCATTGTGTGTTATGGGAATGTTTACATACTATCATTGTGTGTTATGGGAATGTTTATATACTATCATTGTGTGTTATGGGAATGTTTACACACTATCATTGTGTGTTATGGGAATGTTTACATACTATCATTGTGTGTTATGGGAATGTTTACATGCTATCATTGTGTGTTATGGGAATGTTTACATACTATCATTGTGTGTTATGGGAATGATTACATACTATCATTGTGTGTTATGGGAATGTTTACATGCTATCATTGTGTGTTATGGGAATGTTTACATACTATCATTGTGTGTTATGGGAATGTTTATATACTATCATTGTGTGTTATGGGAATGTTTACACACTATCATTGTGTGTTATGCGAATGTTTACATACTATCATTGTGTGTTATGGGAATGTTTACATGCTATCATTGTGTGTTATGGGAATGTTTACATACTATCATTGTGTGTTATGGGAATGTTTATATACTATCATTGTGTATTATGGGAATGTTTACATACTATCATTGTGTGTTATGGGAATGTTTACATACTATCATTGTGTGTTATGGGAATGTTTACATACTATCATTGTGTGTTGTGGGAATGTTTACACACTATCATTGTGTGTTATGGGAATGTTTACATACTATCATTGTGTGTTATGGGAATGTTTACACACTATCATTGTGTGTTATGGGAATGTTTACATACTATCATTGTGTGTTATGGGAATGTTTACATACGATCATTGTGTGTTGTGGGAATGTTTACATTCTATCATTGTGTGTTATGGGAATGATTACATTCTGTCATTGTGTGTTATGGGAATGTTTACATAAAATCATTGTGTGTTATGGGAATGTTTACATACTATCATTGTGTGTTATGGGAATGTTTACATACTATCATTGTGTGTTATGGGAATGTTTACATACGATCATTGTGTGTTATGGGAATGTTTACATGCTATCATTGTGTGTTATGAGAATGTTTACATACTATCATTGTGTGTTATGGGAATGTTTACATACTATCATTGTGTGTTATGGGAATGATTACATACTATCATTGTGTGTTATGGGAATGATTACATACTATCATTGTGTGTTATGAGAATGTTTACATTCTATCATTGTGTGTTATGGGAATGATTACATACTATCATTGTGTGTTATGGGAATGATTACATACTATCATTGTGTGTTATGGGAATGATTACATACTATCATTGTGTGTTATGAGAATGTTTACATTCTATCATTGTGTGTTATGGGAATGTTTACATACTATCATTGTGTGTTATGGGAATGTTTACATACTATCATTGTGTGTTATGGGAATGTTTACATACTATCATTGTGTGTTATGGGAATGATTACATACTATCATTGTGTGTTATGGGAATGATTACATTCTGTCATTGTGTGTTATGGGAATGTTTACATAAAATCATTGTGTGTTATGGGAATGTTTACATACTATCATTGTGTGTTATGGGAATGTTTACATACTATCATTGTGTGTTATGGGAATGTTTACATACGATCATTGTGTGTTATTGGAATGCTTACATACTATAATTGTGTGTTATGGGAATGTTTACATACGATCATTGTGTGTTATGGGAATGTTTACATGCTATCATTGTGTGTTATGAGAATGTTTACATACTATCATTGTGTGTTATGGGAATGTTTACATACTATCATTGTGTGTTATGGGAATGTTTACATACTATCATTGTGTGTTATGGGAATGTTTACACACTATCATTGTGTGTTATGGGAATGTTTACATGCTATCATTGTGTGTTATGGGAAGGTTTACATACGATCATTGTGTGTTATTGGAATGTTTACATGCTATCATTGTGTGTTATGAGAATGTTTACATACTATCATTGTGTGTTATGGGAATGTTTACATACTATCATTGTGTGTTATGGGAATGTTTACATACTATCATTGTGTGTTATGGGAATGTTTACATACTATCATTGTGTGTTATGGGAATGATTACATACTATCATTGTGTGTTATGGGAATGATTACATACTATCATTGTGTGTTATGGGAATGATTACATACTATCATTGTGTGTTATGAGAATGTTTACATTCTATCATTGTGTGTTATGGGAATGTTTACATACGATCACTGTGTGTTATTGGAATGTTTACATACTATCATTGTGTGTTATGGGAATGTTTACATACTATCATTGTGTGTTATGGGAATGATTACATACTATCATTGTGTGTTATGGGAATGATTACATACTATCATTGTGTGTTATGGGAATGATTACATACTATCATTGTGTGTTATGAGAATGTTTACATTCTATCATTGTGTGTTATGGGAATGTTTACATACTATCATTGTGTGTTATGGGAATGTTTACATACTATCATTGTGTGTTATGGGAATGTTTACATACTATCATTGTGTGTTATGGGAATGTTTACATGCTATCATTGTGTGCTATCGGACTGTTTACATTCTATCATTGTGTGTTATGGGAATGTTTACATACTATCATTGTGTGTTATGGGAATGAGTACATACTATCATTGTGTATTATGGGAATTTTTACTTACTATCATTGTGTGTTATGGGAATGTTTACATACTATCATTGTGTGTTATGGGAATGTTTACATACTATCATTGTGTGTTATGAGAATGTTTACATACTATCATTGTGTGTTATGGGAATGTTTACATGCTATCATTGAGAGTTATGGGAATGTTTACATACTATCATTGTGTGTTATGGGAATGTTTACATACTATCATTGTGTGTTATGGGAATGTTTATATACTATCATTGTGTGTTATGGGAATGTTTACACACTATCATTGTGTGTTATGGGAATGTTTACATACTATCATTCTGTGTTATGGGAATGTTTACATGCTATCATTGTGTGTTATGGGAATGTTTACACACTATCATTGTGTGTTATGGGAATGTTTACATACTATCATTGTGTGTTATGGGAATGTTTACATGCTATCATTGTGTGTTATGGGAATGTTTACATACTATCATTGTGTGTTATGGGAATGTTTATATACTATCATTGTGTGTTATGGGAATGTTTACACACTATCATTGTGTGTTATGGGAATGTTTACATACTATCATTGTGTGTTATGGGAATGTTTACATGCTATCATTGTGTGTTATGGGAATGTTTACATACTATCATTGTGTGTTATGGGAATGATTACATACTATCATTGTGTGTTATGGGAATGTTTACATGCTATCATTGTGTGTTATGGGAATGTTTACATACTATCATTGTGTGTTATGGGAATGTTTATATACTATCATTGTGTGTTATGGGAATGTTTACACACTATCATTGTGTGTTATGGGAATGTTTACATACTATCATTGTGTGTTATGGGAATGTTTACATGCTATCATTGTGTGTTATGGGAATGTTTACATACTATCATTGTGTGTTATGGGAATGTTTATATACTATCATTGTGTATTATGGGAATGTTTACATACTATCATTGTGTGTTATGGGAATGTTTACATACTATCATTGTGTGTTATGGGAATGTTTACATACTATCATTGTGTGTTGTGGGAATGTTTACACACTATCATTGGGTGTTATGGGAATGTTTACATACTATCATTGTGTGTTATGGGAATGTTTACACACTATCATTGTGTGTTATGGGAATGTTTACATACTATCATTGTGTGTTATGGGAATGTTTACATACGATCATTGTGTGTTGTGGGAATGTTTACATACGATCATTGTGTGTTATGGGAATGTTTACATGCTATCATTGTGTGTTATGAGAATGTTTACATACTATCATTGTGTGTTATGGGAATGTTTACATACTATCATTGTGTGTTATGGGAATGATTACATACTATCATTGTGTGTTATGGGAATGATTACATACTATCATTGTGTGTTATGGGAATGATTACATACTATCATTGTGTGTTATGGGAATGATTACATACTATCATTGTGTGTTATGGGAATGATTACATACTATCATTGTGTGTTATGGGAATGTTTACATACTATCATTGTGTGTTATGGGAATGATTACATTCTGTCATTGTGTGTTATGGGAATGTTTACATAAAATCATTGTGTGTTATGGGAATGTTTACATACTATCATTGTGTGTTATGGGAATGTTTACATACTATCATTGTGTGTTATGGGAATGTTTACATACGATCATTGTGTGTTATGGGAATGTTTACATGCTATCATTGTGTGTTATGAGAATGTTTACATACTATCATTGTGTGTTATGGGAATGTTTACATACTATCATTGTGTGTTATGGGAATGATTACATACTATCATTGTGTGTTATGGGAATGATTACATACTATCATTGTGTGTTATGAGAATGTTTACATTCTATCATTGTGTGTTATGGGAATGATTACATACTATCATTGTGTGTTATGGGAATGATTACATACTATCATTGTGTGTTATGGGAATGATTACATACTATCATTGTGTGTTATGAGAATGTTTACATTCTATCATTGTGTGTTATGGGAATGTTTACATACTATCATTGTGTGTTATGGGAATGTTTACATACTATCATTGTGTGTTATGGGAATGTTTACATACTATCATTGTGTGTTATGGGAATGATTACATACTATCATTGTGTGTTATGGGAATGATTACATTCTGTCATTGTGTGTTATGGGAATGTTTACATAAAATCATTGTGTGTTATGGGAATGTTTACATACTATCATTGTGTGTTATGGGAATGTTTACATACTATCATTGTGTGTTATGGGAATGTTTACATACGATCATTGTGTGTTATTGGAATGTTTACATACTATCATTGTGTGTTATGGGAATGTTTACATACTATCATTGTGTGTTATGGGAATGTTTACACACTATCATTGTGTGTTATGGGAATGTTTACATGCTATCATTGTGTGTTATGGGAATGTTTACATACTATCATTGTGTGTTATGGGAATGTTTACACACTATCATTGTGTGTTATGGGAATGTTTACATGCTATCATTGTGTGTTATGGGAAGGTTTACATACGATCATTGTGTGTTATTGGAATGTTTACATGCTATCATTGTGTGTTATGAGAATGTTTACATACTATCATTGTGTGTTATGGGAATGTTTACATACTATCATTGTGTGTTATGGGAATGTTTACATACTATCATTGTGTGTTATGGGAATGTTTACATACGATCATTGTGTGTTATTGGAATGTTTACATGCTATCATTGTGTGTTATGAGAATGTTTACATACGATCACTGTGTGTTATTGGAATGTTTACATACTATCATTGTGTGTTATGGGAATGTTTACATACTATCATTGTGTGTTATGGGAATGATTACATACTATCATTGTGTGTTATGGGAATGATTACATACTATCATTGTGTGTTATGGGAATGATTACATACTATCATTGTGTGTTATGAGAATGTTTACATTCTATCATTGTGTGTTATGGGAATGTTTACATACTATCATTGTGTGTTATGGGAATGTTTACATACTATCATTGTGTGTTATGGGAATGTTTACATACTATCATTGTGTGTTATGGGAATGATTACATACTATCATTGTGTGTTATGGGAATGATTACATTCTGTCATTGTGTGTTATGGGAATGTTTACATAAAATCATTGTGTGTTATGGGAATGTTTACATACTATCATTGTGTGTTATGGCAATGTTTACATACTATCATTGTGTGTTATGGGAATGTTTACATACGATCATTGTGTGTTATTGGAATGCTTACATACTATAATTGTGTGTTATGGGAATGTTTACATACGATCATTGTGTGTTATGGGAATGTTTACATGCTATCATTGTGTGTTATGGGAATGTTTACACACTATCATTGTGTGTTATGGGAACGTTTACATGCTATCATTGTGTGTTATGGGAAGGTTTACATACGATCATTGTGTGTTATTGGAATGTTTACATGCTATCATTGTGTGTTATGAGAATGTTTACATACTATCATTGTGTGTTATGGGAATGTTTACATACGATCACTGTGTGTTATTGGAATGTTTACATACTATCATTGTGTGTTATGGGAATGTTTACATACTATCATTGTGTTTTATGGGAATGATTACATACTATCATTGTGTGTTATGGGAATGTTTACATACTATCATTGTGTGTTATGGGAATGTTTACACACTATCATTGTGTGTTATGGGAATGTTTACATGCTATCATTGTGTGTTATGGGAATGTTTACATACGATCATTGTGTGTTATGGGAATGTTTACATACTATCATTGTATGTTATGGGAATGTTTACATACTATCATTGTGTGTTCTGGGAATGTTTAAATACTATCAATGTGTGTTATGGGAATATTTACATGCTATCATTGTGTGTTATGGGAATGTTTACAGACTATCATTGTGTGTTATGGGAATAATTACATACTATCATTTTGTGTTATGGGAATGTTTACATAGTATCATTGTGTGTTATGGGAATGTTTACATACTATCATTGTGTGTTATGGGAATGTTTACAGACTATCATTGTGTGTTATGGGAATAATTACATACTATCATTGTGTGTTATGGGAATGTTTACATACTATCATTGTGTGTTATGGGAATGTTTACATACTATCATTGTGTGTTATGGGAATGTTTACATACTATCATTGTGTGTTATGGGAATGTTTACATACGATCATTATGTGTTATGGGAATGTTTACATACTATCATTGTGTGTTATGGGAATGTTTACATACTATCATTGTGTGTTGTGGGAATGTTTACATACTATCATTGTGTGTTATGGGAATGTTTACATACTATCATTGTGTGTTATGGGAATGTTTCCATACGATCATTGTGTGTTATGGGAATGTTTACATACTATCATTGTGTGCTATCGGACTGTTTGCATACTATCATTGTGTGTTATGGGAATGTTTACATGCTATCATTTTGTGTTATGGGAATGTTTACATACTATCATTGTGTGTTCTGGGTATGTTTAAATACTATCAATGTGTGTTATGGGAATATTTACATGCTATCATTGTGTGTTATGTGAATGTTTACAGACTATCATTGTGTGTTATGGGAATAATTACATACTATCATTGTGTGTTATGGGAATGTTTACATACTATCATTGTGTGTTATGGGAATGTTTACATACTATCATTGGGTGTTATGGGAATAATTACATGCTATCATTGTGTGTTATGGGAATGTTTACATACTATCATTGTGTGTTATGGGAATGTTTACATATTATCATTGTGTGTTATGGGAATGATTACATATTATCATTGTGTGTTATGGGAATGATTACATGCTATCATTGTGTGTTATGGGAATGTTTACATACTATCATTGTGTGTTATGGGAATGTTTACATACTATCATTGTGTGTTATGGGAATGTTTACATATTATCATTGTGTGTTATGGGAATGATTACATGCAATCATTGTGTGTTATGGGAATGTTTACATACTATCATTGTGTGTTATGGGAATATTTACATACTATCATTGTGTGTTATGGGAATGTTTACATACTATCATTGTGTGTTATGGGAATAATTACAGACTATCATTGTATGTTATGGGAATGTTTACATACTATCATTGTGTGTTCTGGGAATGTTTAAATACTATCAATGTGTGTTATGGGAATATTTACATGCTATCATTGTGTGTTATGGGAATGTTTACAGACTATCATTGTGTGTTATGGGAATAATTACATACTATCATTTTGTGTTATGGGAATGTTTACATACTATCATTGTGTGTTATGGGAATGTTTACAGACTATCATTGTGTGTTATGGGAATAATTACATACTATCATTGTGTGTTATGGGAATGTTTACATACTATCATTGTGTGTTATGGGAATGTTTACATACTATCGTTGTGTGTTATGGGAATGTTTACATACTATCATTGTGTGTTATGGGAATGTTTACATACGATCATTATGTGTTATGGGAATGTTTACATACGATCATTGTGTGTTATGGGAATGTTTACATACTATCATTGTGTGTTGTGGGAATGTTTACATACTATCATTGTGTGTTATGGGAATGTTTACATACTATCATTGTGTGTTATGGGAATGTTTACATACTATCATTGTGTGTTATGGGAATGTTTACATACTATCATTGTGTGTTATGGGAATGTTTACATGCTATCATTTTGTGTTATGGGAATGTTTACATACTATCATTGTGTGTTCTGGGTATGTTTAAATACTATCAATGTGTGTTATGGGAATATTTACATGCTATCATTGTGTGTTATGTGAATGTTTACAGACTATCATTGTGTGTTATGGGAATAATTACATACTATCATTGTGTGTTATGGGAATGTTTACATACTATCATTGTGTGTTATGGGAATGTTTACATACTATCATTGTGTGTTATGGGAATGTTTACAGACTATCATTGTGTGTTATCGGAATAATTACATACTATCATTGTGTGTTATGGGAATGTTTACATACTATCATTGTGTGTTATGGGAATGATTACATACGATCATTATGTGTTATGGGAATGTTTACATACTATCATTGTGTGTTATGGGAATGTTTACATACTATCATTGTGTGTTGTGGGAATGTTTACATACTATCATTGTGTGTTATGGGAATGTTTACATGCTATCATTGTGTGTTATGGGAATGTTTCCATACGATCATTGTGTGTTATGGGAATGTTTACATACTATCATTGTGTGCTATCGGACTGTTTACATACTATCATTGTGTGTTATGGGAATGTTTACATACTATCATTGTGTGTTATGGGAATGTTTACATACGATCATTGTGTGTTATTGGAATGTTTACATGCTATCATTGTGTGTTATGGGAATGTTTACATACTATCATTGTGTGTTATGGGAATGTTTACAAACTATCATTGTGTGTTGTGGGAATGTTTACATGCTATCATTGTGTGTTGTGGGAATGTTTACATACTATCATTGTGTGTTATGGGAATGTTTACAAACTATCATTGTGTGTTGTGGGAATGTTTACATGCTATCATTGTGTGTTGTGGGAATGTTTACATACTATCATTGTGTGTTATGGGAATGTTTACAGACTATCATTGTGTGTTGTGGGAATGTTTACATACTATCATTGTGTGTTATGGGAATGTTTACATACTATCATTGTGTGTTGTGGGAATGTTTACATACTATCATTGTCTGTTATGGGAATGTTTACATAGTATCATTGTGTGTTATGGGAATGTTCACATACTATCATTGTGTGTTATGGGAATGTTTACATACTATCATTGTGTGTTATGGGAATGTTTACATACTATCATTGTGTGTTATGGGAATGTTTACATACTATCATTGTGTGTTATGGGAATGTTTACATACTATCATTGTGTGTTATGGGAATGTTTACAAACTATCATTGTGTGTTGTGGGAATGTTTACATGCTATCATTGTGTGTTGTGGGAATGTTTACATACTATCATTGTGTGTTATGGGAATGTTTACAAACTATCATTGTGTGTTGTGGGAATGTTTACATGCTATCATTGTGTGTTGTGGGAATGTTTACATACTATCATTGTGTGTTATGGGAATGTTTACATACTATCATTGTGTGTTATGGGAATGTTTACATACTATCATTGTGTGTTGTGGGAATGTTTACATACTATCATTGTGTGTTATGGGAATGTTTACATACTATCATTGTGTGTTGTGGGAATGTTTACATACTATCATTGTCTGTTATGGGAATGTTTACATAGTATCATTGTGTGTTATGGGAATGTTCACATACTATCATTGTGTGTTATGGGAATGTTTACATACTATCATTGTGTGTTATGGGAATGTTTACATACTATCATTGTGTGTGATGGGAATGTTTACATAGTATCATTGTGTGTTATGGGAATGTTTACATACTATCATTGTGTCTTATGCGAATAACTACATACTATCATTGTGTGTGATGGGAATGTTTACATACTATCATTGTGTGTTATGGGAATGTTTACATACTATCATTGTGTGTTATGGGAATGTTTACATACTATCATTGTGTGTTATGGGAATGTTGACATACTATCATTGTGTGTTATGGGAATGTTGACATACTATCATTGTGTGTTATGGGAATGTTGACATACTATCATTGTGTGTTATGGGAATGTTTACATACTATCATTGTGTGTTATGGGAATGTTTCCATACTATCATTGTGTGTTATGGGAATGTTTACATACTATCATTGGGTGTTATGGGAATAATTAAATACTATCGTTGTGTGTAATGGGAATGTTTACATACTATCATTGTGTGTTATGGGAATGTTTCCATACTATCATTGTGTGTTATGGGAATGTTTACATACTATCATTGGGTGTTATGGGAATAATTACATGCTATCATTGTGTGTTATGGGAATGTTTACATACTATCATTGTGTGTTAAGGGAATGATGACATACTATCATTGTGTGTTATGGGAATGTTTACATATTATCATTGTGTGTTATGGGAATGATTACATGCTATCATTGTGTGTTATGGGAATGTTTACATACTATCATTGGGTGTTATGGGAATAATTACATGCTATCATTGTGTGTTATGGGAATGTTTACATGCTATCATTGTGTGTTATGGGAATGTTTACATACGATCATTGTGAGTTATGGGAATTATTACATACTATCATTGTGTGTTATGGGAATGTTTACATATTATCATTGTGCGTTATGGGAATGATTACATGCTATCATTGTGTGTTATGGGAATGTTTACACACTATCATTGTGTGTTATGGGAATAATTACATGCTATCATTGTGTGTTATGGGAATGTTTACATACTATCATTGTGTGTTATGGGAATGATTACATGCTATCGTTGTGTGTGTTGGGAATGTTTACATATTATCATTGTGTGTTATGGGAATGATGACATACTATCATTGTGTGTTATGGGAATGATTACATGCTATCATTGTGTTTTATGGGAATGTTTACATACTATCATTGTGTGTTATGGGAATGATTACATACTATCATTGTGTGTTATGGGAATGTTTACATACTATCATTGTGTGTCATGGGAATGATTTCATTCTGTCATTGTGTGTTATGGGAATGTTTACATTCTATCATTGTGTGTTATGGGAATGTTTACATACTATCATTGTGTGTTATGGGAATGATTACATTCTGTCATTGTGTGTTATGGGAATGGTTACATACTATCATTGTGTGTTATGGGAATGTTTACATACTATCATTGTGTATTATGGGAATGTTTACATACTATCATTGTGTGTAATGAGAATGTTTACATACTATCATTGTGTGTTATGGGAATGTTTACATACTATCATTGTGTGTTATGGGAATGTTTACATACTATCATTGTGTGTTATGGGAATGTTTACATACGATCATTGTTTGTTATGGGAATGATGACATACTATCATTGTGTGTTATGGGAATGTTTACATACTATCGTTGTGTGTTATGGGAATGATTACATGCTATCATTGTGTGTTGTGGGAATGTTTACATACTATCATTATGTGTTATGGGAATGTTTACATACTATCATTGTGTGTTATGGGAATGTTTACATGCAATCATTGTGTGTTATGGGAATGTTTACATACTATCATTGTGTGTTATGGGAATGTTTACATACGATCATTGTTTGTTATGGGAATGATGACATACTATAATTGTGTGTTATGGGAATGTTTACATACTATCATTGTGTGTTATGGGAATGTTTACATACGATCATTGTGAGTTATGGGAATGATTACATACTATCATTGTGCGTTATGGGAATGTTTACATATTATCATTGTGCGTTATGGGAATGATTACATGCTATCATTGTGTGTTATGGGAATGTTTACATACTATCATTGTGTCTTATGGGAATAATTACATGCTATCATTGTGTGTTATGGGAATGTTTACATACTATCATTGTGTGTTATGGGAATGATTACATACTATCATTGTGTGTTATGGGAATGTTTACATACTGTCATTGTGTGTAATGGGAATGATTACATTCTGTCATTGTGTGTTATGGGAATGTTTACATTCTATCATTGTGTGTTATGGGAATGTTTACATACTATCATTGTGTGTTATGGGAATGATTACATTCTGTCATTGTGTGTTATGGGAATGTTTACATACTATCATTGTGTGTTGAGGGAATGTTTACATACTATCATTGTGTGTAATGAGAATGTTTACATACTATCATTGTGTGTTATGGGAATGTTTACATACTATTATTGTGTGCTATCGGACTGTTTACATACTATCATTGTGTGTTATGGGAATGTTTACATACTATCATTGTGTGTTATGGAAATGTTTACATACTATCATTATGTGTTATGGGAATGTTTACATACTATCATTGTGTGTTGTGGGAATGTTTACATACTATCATTGTGTGTTGTGGGAATGTTTACATACTATCATTATGTGTTATGGGAATGTTTACATACTATCATTGTGTGTTATGGGAATGTTTACATACCATCATTGTGTGTTATGGGAATGTTTACATACTATCATTGTGTGTTATGGGAATGTTTACATACTATCATTGTGTGTTATGGGAATGTTTACATACCATCATTGTGTGTTATGGGAATGTTTACATACTATCATTGTGTGTTATGGGAATGTTTACATACGATCATTGTTTGTTATGGGAATGATGACAGACTATCATTGTGTGTTATGGGAATGTTGACATATTATCATTGTGTGTTATGGGAATGTTTACATACTATCATTGTGTGTTATGGGAATGTTTACATACAATCATTGTGTGTTGTGGGAATGATTACATACTATCATTGTGTGTTATGGGAATGTTTACATATTATCATTGTGTGTTATGGGAATGTTTACATATTATCATTGTGTGTTATGGGAATGTTTACATACTATCATTGTGTGTTATGGGAATGTTTACATCCTATCATTGTGTGTTATGGGAATGTTTACATATTATCATTGTGTGTTATGGGAATGATTACATATTATCATTGTGTGTTATGGGAATGTTTACATACTATCATTGTGTGTTATGGGAATGTTTACATACTATCATTGTGTGTTATGGGAATATTTACATACTATCATTGTGTGTTATGGGAATGTTTACATACTATCATTGTGTGTTATGGGAATAATTACAGACTATCATTGTGTCTTATGGGAATGTTTACATACTATCATTGTGTGTTCTGGGAATGTTTAAATGCTATCAATGTGTGTTATGGGAATATTTACATGCTATCATTGTGTGTTATGGGAATGTTTACAGACTATCATTGTGTGTTATGGGAATAATTACATACTATCATTGTGTGTTATGGGAATGTTTACATAGTATCATTGTGTTTTATGGGAATGTTTACATACTATCATTGTGTGTTATGGGAATGTTTACAGACTATCATTGTGTGTTATGGGAATAATTACATACTATCATTGTGTGTTATGGGAATGTTTACATACTATCATTGTGTGTTTTGGGAATGATTACATACGATCATTATGTGTTATGGGAATGTTTACATACTAACATTGTGTGTTATGGGAATGTTTACATACTATCATTGTGTGTTATGGGAATGTTTACATACTATCATTGTGTGTTATGGGAATGTTTCCATACGATCATTGTGTGTTATGGGAATGTTTACATACTATCATTGTGTGCTATCGGACTGTTTACATACTATCATTGTGTGTTATGGGAATGTTTACATGCTATCATTTTGTGTTATGGGAATGTTTACATACTATCATTGTGTGTTCTGGGAATGTTTAAATACTATCAATGTGTGTTATGGGAATATTTACATGCTATCATTGTGTGTTATGTGAATGTTTACAGACTATCATTGTGTGTTATGGGAATAATTACATACTATCATTGTGTGTTATGGGAATGTTTACATACTATCATTGTGTGTTATGGGAATGTTTACATACTATCATTGTGTGTTATGGGAATGTTTACAGACTATCATTGTGTGTTATGGGAATAATTACATACTATCATTGTGTGTAATGGGAATGTTTACATACTATCATTGTGTGTTATGGGAATGATTACATACGATCATTATGTGTTATGGGAATGTTTACATACTATCATTGTGTGTTATGGGAATGTTTACATACTATCATTGTGTGTTGTGGGAATGTTTACATACTATCATTGTGTGTTATGGGAATGTTTACATACTATCATTGTGTGTTATGGGAATGTTTCCATACGATCATTGTGTGTTATGGGAATGTTTACATACTATCATTGTGTGCTATCGAACTGTTTACATACTATCATTGTGTGTTATGGGAATGTTTACATACTATCATTGTGTGTTATGGGAATGTTTACATATATCATTGTGTGTTATGGGAATGTTTCCATACGATCATTGTGTGTTATGGGAATGTTTACATACTATCATTGTGTGCTATCGGACTGTTTACATACTATCATTGTGTGTTATGGGAATGTTTACATACTATCATTGTGTGTTATGGGAATGTTTACATACGATCATTGTGTGTTATTGGAATGTTTACATGCTATCATTGTGTGTTATGGGAATGTTTACATACTATCATTGTGTGTTGTGGGAATGTTTACATACTATCATTGTGTGTTATGGGAATGTTTACATACTATCATTGTGTGTTGTGGGAATGTTTACATGCTATCATTGTGTGTTGTGGGAATGTTTACATACTATCATTGTGTGTTATGGGAATGTTTACATACTATCATTGTGTGTTATGGGAATGTTTACATACTATCATTGTGTGTTATGGGAATGTTTACATACTATCATTGTGTGTTCTGGGAATGTTTACATAATATCAATGTGTGTTATGGGAATATTTACATACTATCATTGTGTGTTTTGGGAATGTTGACAGACTATCATTGTGTGTAATGGGAATAATTACATACTATCATTGTGTGTTATGGGAATGTTTACATATATCATTGTGTGTTATGGGAATGTTTACATACTATCATTGTGAGTTGTGGGAATGTTTACATACTATCATTGTGTGTTGTGGGAATGTTTACATACTATCATTGTGTGTTGTGGGAATGTTTACATACTATCATTGTGTGTTGTGGGAATGTTTACATACTATCATTGTGTGTTATGGGAATGTTGACAGACTATCATTGTGTGTAATGGGAATAATTACATACTATCATTGTGTGTTATGGGAATGTTTACATACGATCATTGTTTGTTATGGGAATGATGACATACTATCATTGTGTGTTATGGGAATGTTTACATATTATCGTTGTGTGTTATGGGAATGATTACATGATATCATTGTGTGTTGTGGGAATGTTTACATACTATCATTATGTGTTATGGGAATGTTTACATACTATCATTGTGTGTTATGGGAATGTTTACACACTATCATTGGGTGTTATGGTAATAATTTCATGCTATCATTGTGTGTTATGGGAATGTTTACATGCTATCATTGTGTGTTATGGGAATGTTTACATACGATCATTGTGAGTTATGGGAATGATTACATACTATCATTGTGCGTTATGGGAATGTTTACATATTATCATTGTGCGTTATGGGAATGATTACATGCTATCATTGTGTGTTATGGGAATGTTTACATACTATCATTGTGTGTTATGGGAATAATTACATGCTATCATTGTGTGTTATGGGAATGTTTACATACTATCATTGTGTGTTATGGGAATGATTACATGCTATCGTTGTGTGTTTTGGGAATGTTTACATATTATCATTGTGTGTTATGGGAATGTTTACATACTATCATTGTGTGCTATCGGACTGTTTACATACTATCATTGTGTGTTATGGGAATGTTTACATGCTATCATTGTGTGTTATGGGAATGTTTACATACGATCATTGTGTGTTATTGGAATGTTTACATGCTATCATTGTGTGTTATGGGAATGTTTACATACTATCATTGTGTGTTGTGGGAATGTTTACATACTATCATTGTGTGTTATGGGAATGTTTACATACTATCATTGTGTGTTGTGGGAATGTTTACATGCTATCATTGTGTGTTGTGGGAATGTTTACATACTATCATTGTGTGTTATGGGAATGTTTACATACTATCATTGTGTGTTATGGGAATGTTTACATACTATCATTGTGTGTTATGGGAATGTTTACATACTATCATTGTGTGTTCTGGGAATGTTTACATAATATCAATGTGTGTTATGGGAATATTTACATACTATCATTGTGTGTTTTGGGAATGTTGACAGACTATCATTGTGTGTAATGGGAATAATTACATACTATCATTGTGTGTTATGGGAATGTTTACATATATCATTGTGTGTTATGGGAATGTTTACATACTATCATTGTGAGTTGTGGGAATGTTTACATACTATCATTGTGTGTTGTGGGAATGTTTACATACTATCATTGTGTGTTGTGGGAATGTTTACATACTATCATTGTGTGTTGTGGGAATGTTTACATACTATCATTGTGTGTTATGGGAATGTTGACAGACTATCATTGTGTGTAATGGGAATAATTACATACTATCATTGTGTGTTATGGGAATGTTTACATACGATCATTGTTTGTTATGGGAATGATGACATACTATCATTGTGTGTTATGGGAATGTTTACATATTATCGTTGTGTGTTATGGGAATGATTACATGATATCATTGTGTGTTGTGGGAATGTTTACATACTATCATTATGTGTTATGGGAATGTTTACATACTATCATTGTGTGTTATGGGAATGTTTACACACTATCATTGGGTGTTATGGTAATAATTTCATGCTATCATTGTGTGTTATGGGAATGTTTACATGCTATCATTGTGTGTTATGGGAATGTTTACATACGATCATTGTGAGTTATGGGAATGATTACATACTATCATTGTGCGTTATGGGAATGTTTACATATTATCATTGTGCGTTATGGGAATGATTACATGCTATCATTGTGTGTTATGGGAATGTTTACATACTATCATTGTGTGTTATGGGAATAATTACATGCTATCATTGTGTGTTATGGGAATGTTTACATACTATCATTGTGTGTTATGGGAATGATTACATGCTATCGTTGTGTGTTTTGGGAATGTTTACATATTATCATTGTGTGTTATGGGAATGATTACATACTATCATTGTGTGTTATGGGAATGATTACATACTATCATTGTGTGTTATGGGAATGATTACATACTATCATTGTGTGTTATGGGAATGATTACATACTATCATTGTGTGTTATGGGAATGTTTACATGCTATCATTGTGTGTAATGGGAATGATTACATTCTGTCATTGTGTGTTATGGGAATGTTTACATTCTATCATTGTGTGTTATGGGAATGTTTACATACTATCATTGTGTGTTATGGGAATGATTACATTCTGTCATTGTGTGTTATGGGAATGTTTACATACTATCATTGTGTGTTATGGGAATGTTTACATACTATCATTGTGTGTTAAGGGAATGTTTACATACTATCATTGTGTGTAATGAGAATGTTTACATACTATCATTGTGTGTTATGGGAATGTTTACATACTATTATTGTGTGCTATCGGACTGTTTACATACTATCATTGTGTGTTATGGGAATGTTTACATACTATCATTGTGTGTTATGGAAATGTTTACATACTATCATTATGTGTTATGGGAATGTTTACATACTATCATTGTGTGTTATGGAAATGTTTACATACTATCATTATGTGTTATGGGAATGTTTACATACTATCATTGTGTGTTATGGAAATGTTTACATACTATCATTATGTGTTATGGGAATGTTTACATACTATCATTGTGTGTTGTGGGAATGTTTACATACTATCATTATGTGTTTTGGGAATGTTTACAAAATATCATTGTGTGTTATGGGAATGTTTACATACCATCATTGTGTGTTATGGGAATGTTTACATACTATCATTGTGTGTTATGGGAATGTTTACATACGATCATTGTTTGTTATGGGAATGATGACAGACTATAATTGTGTGTTATGGGAATGTTGACATATTATCATTATGTGTTATGGGAATGTTTACATACTATCATTGGGTGTTATGTGAATAATTACATGCTATCATTGTGTGTTATGGGAATGTTTACATACTATCATTGTGTGTTATGGGAATGTTTACATACTATCATTGTGTGTTATGGGAATGTTTACATATTATCATTGTGTGTTATGGGAATGATTACATATTATCATTGTGTGTTATGGGAATGATTACATGCTATCATTGTGTGTTATGGGAATGTTTACATACTATCATTGTGTGGTATGGGAATGTTTCCATACTATCATTGTGTGTTATGGGAATGTTTACATATTATCATTGTGTGTTATGGGAATGATTACATGCTATCATTGTGTGTTATGGGAATGTTTACATACTATCATTGTGTGTTATGGGAATATTTACATACTATCATTGTGTGTTATGGGAATGTTTACATACTATCATTGTGTGTTATGGGAATAATTACAGACTATCATTGTGTGTTATGGGAATGTTTACATACTATCATTGTGTGTTATGGGAATGTTTACATACCATCATTGTGTGTTATGGGAATGTTTACATACTATCATTGTGTGTTATGGGAATGTTTACATACGATCATTGTTTGTTATGGGAATGATGACAGACTATCATTGTGTGTTATGGGAATGTTGACATATTATCATTGTGTGTTATGGGAATGTTTACATACTATCATTGTGTGTTATGGGAATGTTTACATACAATCATTGTGTGTTGTGGGAATGATTACATACTATCATTGTGTGTTATGGGAATGTTTACATACTATCATTGTGTGTTATGGGAATGTTTACATACTATCATTGTGTGTTCTGGGAATGTTTACATACTATCATTGTGTGTTATGGGAATGTTTACATACTATCTTTGTGTGTTATGGGAATGTTTACATATTATCATTGTGTGTTATGGGAATGTTTATATACTATCATTGTGTGTTATGGGAATGATTACATACGATCATTATGTGTTATGGGAATAATTACAGACTATCATTGTGTCTTATGGGAATGTTTACATACTATCATTGTGTGTTATGGGAATAATTACAGACTATCATTGTGTCTTATGGGAATGTTTACATACTATCATTGTGTGTTCTGGGAATGTTTAAATACTATCATTGTGTGTTATGTGAATAATTACATGCTATCATTGTGTGTTATGGGAATGTTTACAGACTATCATTGTGTCTTATGGGAATGTTTACATACTATCATTGTGTGTTCTGGGAATGTTTACATAGTATCATTGTGTTTTATGGGAATGTTTACATACTATCATTGTGTGTTATGGGAATGTTTACAGACTATCATTGTGTGTTATGGGAATAATTACATACTATCATTGTGTGTAATGGGAATGTTTACATACTATCATTGTGTGTTTTGGGAATGATTACATACGATCATTATGTGTTATGGGAATGTTTACATACTAACATTGTGTGTTATGGGAATGTTTACATACTATCATTGTGTGTTATGGGAATGTTTACATACTATCATTGTGTGTTATGGGAATGTTTCCATACGATCATTGTGTGTTATGGGAATGTTTACATACTATCATTGTGTGCTATCGGACTGTTTACATACTATCATTGTGTGTTATGGGAATGTTTACATGCTATCATTTTGTGTTATGGGAATGTTTACATACTATCATTGTGTGTTCTGGGAATGTTTAAATACTATCAATGTGTGTTATGGGAATATTTACATGCTATCATTGTGTGTTATGTGAATGTTTACAGACTATCATTGTGTGTTATGGGAATAATTACATACTATCATTGTGTGTTATGGGAATGTTTACATACTATCATTGTGTGTTATGGGAATGTTTACATACTATCATTGTGTGTTATGGGAATGTTTACATACTATCATTGTGTGTTATGGGAATGTTTACATACTATCATTGTGTGTTATAGGAATGTTTACAGACTATCATTGTGTGTTATGGGAATAATTACATACTATCATTGTGTGTAATGGGAATGTTTACATACTATCATTGTGTGTTATGGGAATGATTACATACGATCATTATGTGTTATGGGAATGTTTACATACTATCATTGTGTGTTATGGGAATGTTTACATACTATCATTGTGTGTTGTGGGAATGTTTACATACTATCATTGTGTGTTATGGGAATGTTTACATACTATCATTGTGTGTTATGGGAATGTTTCCATACGATCATTGTGTGTTATGGGAATGTTTACATACTATCATTGTGTGCTATCGAACTGTTTACATACTATCATTGTGTGTTATGGGAATGTTTACATACTATCATTGTGTGTTATGGGAATGTTTACATATATCATTGTGTGTTATGGGAATGTTTCCATACGATCATTGTGTGTTATGGGAATGTTTACATACTATCATTGTGTGCGATCGGACTGTTTACATACTATCATTGTGTGTTATGGGAATGTTTACATACTATCATTGTGTGTTATGGGAATGTTTACATACGATCATTGTGTGTTATTGGAATGTTTACATGCTATCATTGTGTGTTATGGGAATGTTTACATACTATCATTGTGTGTTGTGGGAATGTTTACATACTATCATTGTGTGTTATGGGAATGTTTACATACTATCATTGTGTGTTGTGGGAATGTTTACATGCTATCATTGTGTGTTGTGGGAATGTTTACATACTATCATTGTGTGTTATGGGAATGTTTACATACTATCATTGTGTGTTATGGGAATGTTTACATACTATCATTGTGTGTTCTGGGAATGTTTACATAATATCAATGTGTGTTATGGGAATATTTACATACTATCATTGTGTGTTTTGGGAATGTTGACAGACTATCATTGTGTGTAATGGGAATAATTACATACTATCATTGTGTGTTATGGGAATGTTTACATATATCATTGTGTGTTATGGGAATGTTTACATACTATCATTGTGAGTTGTGGGAATGTTTACATACTATCATTGTGTGTTGTGGGAATGTTTACATACTATCATTGTGTGTTGTGGGAATGTTTACATACTATCATTGTGTGTTGTGGGAATGTTTACATACTATCATTGTGTGTTATGGGAATGTTGACAGACTATCATTGTGTGTAATGGGAATAATTACATACTATCATTGTGTGTTATGGGAATGTTTACATACGATCATTGTTTGTTATGGGAATGATGACATACTATCATTGTGTGTTATGGGAATGTTTACATATTATCGTTGTGTGTTATGGGAATGATTACATGATATCATTGTGTGTTGTGGGAATGTTTACATACTATCATTATGTGTTATGGGAATGTTTACATACTATCATTGTGTGTTATGGGAATGTTTACACACTATCATTGGGTGTTATGGGAATAATTACATGCTATCATTGTGTGTTATGGGAATGTTTACATGCTATCATTGTGTGTTATGGGAATGTTTACATACGATCATTGTGAGTTATGGGAATGATTACATACTATCATTGTGCGTTATGGGAATGTTTACATATTATCATTGTGCGTTATGGGAATGATTACATGCTATCATTGTGTGTTATGGGAATGTTTACATACTATCATTGTGTGTTATGGGAATAATTACATGCTATCATTGTGTGTTATGGGAATGTTTACATACTATCATTGTGTGTTATGGGAATGATTACATGCTATCGTTGTGTGTTTTGGGAATGTTTACATATTATCATTGTGTGTTATGGGAATGATTACATACTATCATTGTGTGTTATGGGAATGATTACATACTATCATTGTGTGTTATGGGAATGATTACATACTATCATTGTGTGTTATGGGAATGATTACATACTATCATTGTGTGTTATGAGAATGTTTACATACTATCATTGTGTGTAATGGGAATGATTACATTCTGTCATTGTGTGTTATGGGAATGTTTACATTCTATCATTGTGTGTTATGGGAATGTTTACATACTATCATTGTGTGTTATGGGAATGATTACATACTATCATTGTGTGTTATGGGAATGTTTACATTCTGTCATTGTGTGTTATGGGAATGTTTACATACTATCATTGTGTGTTATGGGAATGTTTACATACTATCATTGTGTGTTAAGGGAATGTTTACATACTATCATTGTGTGTAATGAGAATGTTTACATACTATCATTGTGTGTTATGGGAATGTTTACATACTATTATTGTGTGCTATCGGACTGTTTACATACTATCATTGTGTGTTATGGGAATGTTTACATACTATCATTGTGTGTTATGGAAATGTTTACATACTATCATTATGTGTTATGGGAATGTTTACATACTATCATTGTCTGTTGTGGGAATGTTTACATACTATCATTGTGTGTTGTGGGAATGTTTACATACTATCATTATGTGTTATGGGAATGTTTACATACTATCATTGTGTGTTATGGGAATGTTTACATACCATCATTGTGTGTTATGGGAATGTTTACATACTATCATTGTGTGTTATGGGAATGTTTACATACGATCATTGTTTGTTATGGGAATGATGACAGACTATAATTGTGTGTTATGGGAATGTTGACATATTATCATTGTGTGTTATGGGAATGTTTACATACTATCATTGGGTGTTATGTGAATAATTACATGCTATCATTGTGTGTTATGGGAATGTTTACATACTATCATTGTGTGTTATGGGAATGTTTACATACTATCATTGTGTGTTATGGGAATGTTTACATATTATCATTGTGTGTTATGGGAATGATTACATATTATCATTGTGTGTTATGGGAATGATTACATGCTATCATTGTGTGTTATGGGAATGTTTACATACTATCATTGTGTGTTATGGGAATGTTTCCATACTATCATTGTGTGTTATGGGAATGTTTACATATTATCATTGTGTGTTATGGGAATGATTACATGCTATCATTGTGTGTTATGGGAATGTTTACATGCTATCATTGTGTGTTGTGGGAATATTTACATACTATCATTGTGTGTTATGGGAATGTTTACATACTATCATTGTGTGTTATGGGAATAATTACAGACTATCATTGTGTGTTATGGGAATGTTTACATACTATCATTGTGTGTTATGGGAATGTTTACATTCTATCATTGTATGTTATGGGAATGTTTACATACTATCATTGTGTGTTCTGGGAATGTTTAAATACTATCAATGTGTGTTATGGGAATATTTACATGCTATCATTGTGTGTTATGGGAATGTTTACAGACTATCATTGTGTGTTATGGGAATAATTACATACTATCATTGTGTGTTATGGGAATGTTTACATAGTATCATTGTGTGTTATGGGAATGTTTACATACTATCATTGTGTGTTATGGGAATGTTTACAGACTATCATTGTGTGTTATGGGAATAATTACATACTATCATTGTGTGTTATGGGAATGTTTACATACTATCATTGTGTGTTATGGGAATGATTACATACGATCATTATGTGTTATGGGAATGTTTACATACTATCATTGTGTGTTATGGGAATGTTTACATACTATCATTGTGTGTTGTGGGAATGTTTACATACTATCATTGTGTGTTATGGGAATGTTTCCATACGATCATTGTGTGTTATGGGAATGTTTACATACTATCATTGTGTGCTATCGGACTGTTTACATACTATCATTGTGTGTTATGGGAATGTTTACATGCTATCATTTTGTGTTATGGGAATGTTTACATACTATCATTGTGTGTTCTGGGAATGTTTAAATACTATCAATGTGTGTTATGGGAATATTTACATGCTATCATTGTGTGTTATGTGAATGTTTACAGACTATCATTGTGTGTTATGGGAATAATTACATACTATCATTGTGTGTTATGGGAATGTTTACATACTATCATTGTGTGTTATGGGAATGTTTACAGACTATCATTGTGTGTTATGGGAATGTTTACATAGTATCATTGTGTGTTATGGGAATGTTTACATACTATCATTTTGTGTTATGGGAATGTTTACATACCATCATTGTGTGTTCTGGGAATGTTTAAATACTATCAATGTGTGTTATGGGAATATTTACATGCTATCATTGTGTGTTATGTGAATGTTTACAGACTATCATTGTGTGTTATGGGAATAATTACATACTATCATTGTGTGTTATGGGAATGTTTACATACTATCATTGTGTGTTATGGGAATGTTTACATACTATCATTGTGTGTTATGGGAATGATTACATACGATCATTATGTGTTATGGGAATGTTTACATACTATCATTGTGTGTTATGGGAATGTTTACATACTATCATTGTGTGTTATGGGAATGTTTACATACTATCATTGTGTGTTGTGGGAATGTTTACATACTATCATTGTGTGTTATGGGAATGTTTACATACTATCATTGTGTGTTATGGGAATGTTTCCATACGATCATTGAGTGTTATGGGAATGTTTACATACTATCATTGTGTGTTATGGGAATGTTTACATACTATCATTGTGTGCTATCGGACTGTTCACATACTATCATTGTGTGTTATCGGAATGTTTACATGCTATCATTTTGTGTTATGGGAATGTTTACATACTATCATTGTGTGTTCTGGGAATGTTTAAATACTATCAATATGTGTTATGGGAATATTTACATGCTATCATTGTGTGTTATGTGAATGTTTACAGACTATCATTGTGTGTTATGGGAATAATTACATACTATCATTGTGTGTTATGGGAATGTTTACATACTATCATTGTGTGTTATGGGAATGTTTACATACTATCATTGTGTGTTATGGGAATGTTTACAGACTATCATTGTGTGTTATGGGAATAATTACATACTATCATTGTGTGTTATGGGAATGTTTACATACTATCATTGTGTGTTATGGGAATGATTACATACGATCATTATGTGTTATGGGAATGTTTACATACTATCATTGTGTGTTATGGGAATGTTTACATACTATCATTGTGTGTTGTGGGAATGTTTACATACTATCATTGTGTGTTATGGGAATGTTTACATACTATCATTGTGTGTTATGGGAATGTTTCCATACGATCATTGTGTGTTATGGGAATGTTTACATACTATCATTGTGTTCTATCGGACTGTTTACATACTATCATTGTGTGTTATGGGAATAATTACATACTATCATTGTGTGTTATGGGAATGTTTACATACTATCATTGTGTGTTATGGGAATGTTCACATTCTATCATTGTGTGTTATTGGAATGTTTACATGCTATCATTGTGTGTTATGGGAATGTTTACATACTATCATTGTGTGTTATGGGAATGTTTACATGCTATCATTGTGAGTTGTGGGAATGTTTACATACTATCATTGTGTGTTATGGGAATGTTTACACACTATCATTGTGTGTTATGGGAATAATTGCAGACTATCATTGTGTGTTATGGGAATGTTTACATACTATCAATGTGTGTTCTGGGAATTTTTACATGCTATCATTGTGTGTTATGGGAATGTTTACATATTATCATTGTGTGTTATGGGAATGATTACATATTATCATTGTGTGTTATGGGAATGATTACATGCTATCATTGTGTGTTATGGGAATGTTTACATACTATCATTGTGTGTTATGGGAATGTTTCCATACTATCATTGTGTGTTATGGGAATGTTTACATATTATCATTGTGTGTTATGGGAATGATTACATGCTATCATTGTGTGTTATGGGAATGTTTACATGCTATCATTGTGTGTTGTGGGAATATTTACATACTATCATTGTGTGTTATGGGAATGTTTACATACTATCATTGTGTGTTATGGGAATAATTACAGACTATCATTGTGTGTTATGGGAATGTTTACATACTATCATTGTGTGTTATGGGAATGTTTACATTCTATCATTGTATGTTATGGGAATGTTTACATACTATCATTGTGTGTTCTGGGAATGTTTAAATACTATCAATGTGTGTTATGGGAATATTTACATGCTATCATTGTGTGTTATGGGAATGTTTACAGACTATCATTGTGTGTTATGGGAATAATTACATACTATCATTGTGTGTTATGGGAATGTTTACATAGTATCATTGTGTGTTATGGGAATGTTTACATACTATCATTGTGTGTTATGGGAATGTTTACAGACTATCATTGTGTGTTATGGGAATAATTACATACTATCATTGTGTGTTATGGGAATGTTTACATACTATCATTGTGTGTTATGGGAATGATTACATACGATCATTATGTGTTATGGGAATGTTTACATACTATCATTGTGTGTTATGGGAATGTTTACATACTATCATTGTGTGTTGTGGGAATGTTTACATACTATCATTGTGTGTTATGGGAATGTTTCCATACGATCATTGTGTGTTATGGGAATGTTTACATACTATCATTGTGTGCTATCGGACTGTTTACATACTATCATTGTGTGTTATGGGAATGTTTACATGCTATCATTTTGTGTTATGGGAATGTTTACATACTATCATTGTGTGTTCTGGGAATGTTTAAATACTATCAATGTGTGTTATGGGAATATTTACATGCTATCATTGTGTGTTATGTGAATGTTTACAGACTATCATTGTGTGTTATGGGAATAATTACATACTATCATTGTGTGTTATGGGAATGTTTACATACTATCATTGTGTGTTATGGGAATGTTTACAGACTATCATTGTGTGTTATGGGAATGTTTACATAGTATCATTGTGTGTTATGGGAATGTTTACATACTATCATTTTGTGTTATGGGAATGTTTACATACTATCATTGTGTGTTCTGGGAATGTTTAAATACTATCAATGTGTGTTATGGGAATATTTACATGCTATCATTGTGTGTTATGTGAATGTTTACAGACTATCATTGTGTGTTATGGGAATAATTACATACTATCATTGTGTGTTATGGGAATGTTTACATACTATCATTGTGTGTTATGGGAATGTTTACATACTATCATTGTGTGTTATGGGAATGATTACATACGATCATTATGTGTTATGGGAATGTTTACATACTATCATTGTGTGTTATGGGAATGTTTACATACTATCATTGTGTGTTATGGGAATGTTTACATACTATCATTGTGTGTTGTGGGAATGTTTACATACTATCATTGTGTGTTATGGGAATGTTTACATACTATCATTGTGTGTTATGGGAATGTTTCCATACGATCATTGAGTGTTATGGGAATGTTTACATACTATCATTGTGTGTTATGGGAATGTTTACATACTATCATTGTGTGCTATCGGACTGTTCACATACTATCATTGTGTGTTATCGGAATGTTTACATGCTATCATTTTGTGTTATGGGAATGTTTACATACTATCATTGTGTGTTCTGGGAATGTTTAAATACTATCAATATGTGTTATGGGAATATTTACATGCTATCATTGTGTGTTATGTGAATGTTTACAGACTATCATTGTGTGTTATGGGAATAATTACATACTATCATTGTGTGTTATGGGAATGTTTACATACTATCATTGTGTGTTATGGGAATGTTTACATACTATCATTGTGTGTTATGGGAATGTTTACAGACTATCATTGTGTGTTATGGGAATAATTACATACTATCATTGTGTGTTATGGGAATGTTTACATACTATCATTGTGTGTTATGGGAATGATTACATACGATCATTATGTGTTATGGGAATGTTTACATACTATCATTGTGTGTTATGGGAATGTTTACATACTATCATTGTGTGTTGTGGGAATGTTTACATACTATCATTGTGTGTTATGGGAATGTTTACATACTATCATTGTGTGTTATGGGAATGTTTCCATACGATCATTGTGTGTTATGGGAATGTTTACATACTATCATTGTGTTCTATCGGACTGTTTACATACTATCATTGTGTGTTATGGGAATAATTACATACTATCATTGTGTGTTATGGGAATGTTTACATACTATCATTGTGTGTTATGGGAATGTTCACATTCTATCATTGTGTGTTATTGGAATGTTTACATGCTATCATTGTGTGTTATGGGAATGTTTACATACTATCATTGTGTGTTATGGGAATGTTTACATGCTATCATTGTGAGTTGTGGGAATGTTTACATACTATCATTGTGTGTTATGGGAATGTTTACACACTATCATTGTGTGTTATGGGAATAATTGCAGACTATCATTGTGTGTTATGGGAATGTTTACATACTATCAATGTGTGTTCTGGGAATTTTTACATGCTATCATTGTGTGTTATGGGAATGTTTACAGACTATCATTGTGTGTTATGGGAATAATTAAATACTATCATTGTGTGTTATGGGAATGTTTACATACTATCATTGTGTGTTATGGGAATGTTTACATACCATCATTGTGTGTTATGGGAATGATTACATACTATCATTGTGTGTTATGGGAATGATTACATACTATCATTGTGTGTTATGTGAATGTTCACATACTATCATTGTGTGTTATGGGAATGATTACATACGATCATTATGTGTTATGGGAATGTTTACATACTATCATTGTGTGTTATGGGAATGTTTACATACTATCATCGTGTGTTATGTGAATGTTTACATACTATCATTGTGTGTTATGGGAATGTTTACATCCTATCATTGTGAGTTGTGGGAATGTTTACATACTATCATTGTGTGTTATGGGAATGTTTACATACTATCATTGTGAGTTGTGGGAATGTTTACATACTATCATTGTGTGTTATGGGAATGTTTACAGACTATCATTGTGTGTTATGGGAATGATTACATACGATCATTATGTGTTATGGGAATGTTTACATGCTATCAGTGTGTGTTATGGGAATATTTACATACTATCATTGTGTTTTGTGGGAATGTTTACATACTATCATTGTGTGTTATGGGAATGTTTACATACTATCATTGTGTGTTATGGGAATGTTTACATGCTATCATTGTGTGTTATGGGAATGATTACATACTATCATTGTGTGCTCTCGGTTTGTTTACAAACTATCATTGTGTGTTATGGGAATGTTTACATACTATCATTGTGTGTTATGGGAATGTTTACATACTATCATTGTGTGTTATGGGAATAATTGCAGACTATCATTGTGTGTTATGGGAATGTTTACATACGATCATTGTGTGTTATTGGAATGTGTACATGCTATCATTGTGTGTTCTGAGAATGTTTACATACTATCATTGTGTGTTATGTGAATGTTTACATGCTATCATTGTGTGTTATGGGAATGATTACATACTATCATTGTGTGTTATGGGAATGATTACATACTATCATTGTGTGTTGTGTGAATGTTTACATACTATCATTGTGTGTTATGGGAATGATTACATTCTGTCATTGTGTGTTATGTGAATGTTTACATACTATCATTGTGTGTTATGGGAATGTTTGCATGCTAACATTGTGTGTTATGGGAATGTTCACATTCTATCATTGTGTGTTATGGGAATGTTTACATACTATCATTGTGTGTTGTGGGAATGTTTACATACTATCATTGTGTGTTATGGGAATGTTTACTTGCTATCATTGTGAGTTGTGGGAATGTTTACATACTATCATTGTGTGTTATGGGAATGTTTACACACTATCATTGTGTGTTATGGGAATAATTGCAGACTATCATTGTGTGTTATGGGAATGTTTGCATACTATCATTGTGTGTTATGGGAATGTTTACATACTATCAATATGTGTTCTGGGAATTTTTACATGCTATCATTGTGTGTTATGGGAATGTTTACAGACTATCATTGTGTGTTCTGGGAATAATTACATACTATCATTGTGTGTAATGGGAATGTTTACATACTATCATTGTGTGTTATGGGAATGTTTACATACCATCATTGTGTGTTATGGGAATGATTACATACTATCATTGTGTGTTATGGGAATGATTACATACTATCATTGTGTGTTATGTGAATGTTTACATACTATCATTGTGTGTTATGGGAATGTTTACATACTATCATTGTGTGTTATGGGAATGTTTACAGACTATCATTGTGTGTAATGGGAATGTTTACATACTATCATTGTGTGTTATGGGAATGTTTACATGCTATCATTGTGTGTTATGGGAATGTTTACATACCATCATTGTGTGTTATGGGAATGTTTACATACTATCATTGTGTGTTATGGGAATGTTTACATACTATCATTGTGTGTTATGGGAATGTTTACATACTATCATTGTGTGTTATTGGAATGTTTACATACTATCATTGTGTGTTATGGGAATGTTTACAGACTATCATTGTGTGTTATGTGAATGTTTACATACTATCATTGTGTGTTATGGGAATGTTTACATACTATCATTGTGTGTTATGGGAATGATTACATACTATCATTGTGTGTTATGGGAATGTTTACATACTATCATTGTGTGCTATCAGTTTGTTTACAAACTAACATTGTGTGTGATGGGAATGTTTACATACTATCATTGTGTGTTGTTGGAATGTGTACATGCTATCATTGTGTGTTATGGGAATGTTTACATGCTATCATTGTGTGTTATGGGAATGTTTACATACGATCATTGTGTGTTATTGGAATGTGTACATGCTATCATTGTGTGTTATGGGAATGTTTACATACTATCATTGTGTGTTATGGGAATGTTTACATGCTATCATTGTGTGTTATGGGAATGTTTACATACGATCATTGTGTGTTATTGGAATGTGTACATGCTATCATTGTGTGTTATGGGAATGTTTACATACTATCATTGTGTGTTATGGGAATGTTTACATACGATCATTGTGTGTTGTTGGAATGTGTACATGCTATCATTGTGTGTTATGGGAATGTTTACATACTATCATTGTGTGTTATGGGAATGTTTACATACTATCATTGTGTGTTATGGGAATGTTTACATACGATCATTGTGTGTTATGGGAATGTTTACATACTATCATTGTGTGTTATGGGAATGTTTACATACTATCATTGTGTGTTATGGGAATGTTTACATACGATCATTGTGTGTTATGGGAATGTTTACATACTATCATTGTGTGTTATGGGAATGTTTACATACTATCATTGTGTGTTATGGGAGTGTTTACATACTATCATTGTGTGTTATGGGAATGTTTACATACTATCATTGTGTGTTATTGGAATGTTTACATACTATCATTGTGTGTTATGGGAATGATTACATACTATCATTGTGTGTTATGGGAATGATTACATACTATCATTGTGTGCTATCGGTTTGTTTACAAACTAACATTGTGTGTGATGGGAATGTTTACATACGATCATTGTGTGTTATTGGAATGTGTACATGCTATCATTGTGTGTTGTGGGAATGATTACATACTATCATTGTGTGTTGTGGGAATGATTACATACTATCATTGTGTGTTATGGGAATGTTTACATACTATCATTGTGTGTTATGGGAATGTTTACATACGATCATTGTGTGTTATTGGAATGTGTACATGCTATCATTGTGTGTTATGGGAATGATTACATTCTATCATTGTGTGTTGTGGGAATGATTACATACTATCATTGTGTGTTATGGGAATGTTTACATACTATCATTGTGTGTTATGGGAATGTTTACATACGATCATTGTGTGTTATTGGAATGTGTACATGCTATCATTGTGTGTTATGGGAATGATTACATACCCTTTACCCACCCCTATAGGGACCAGTGCCCCTTTACCCACCCTATAGGGACCAGTGCCCCCTTTACCCACACCTATAGGGACCAGTACCCCCTTTACTCACCACTATAGGGACCAGTGCCCCCTTTACCCACACCTATAGGGACCAGTGCCCCTTTACCCACCCCTATAGGGACCAGTGCCCCCTTTACCCACACCTATAGGGACCAGTGCCCCCTTTACCCACCCCTATAGGGACCAGTGCCCCATTTACCCACCCCTATAGGGACAGTGCCACCTTTACCCACCCCTGTAGGGACCAGTGCCCCTTTACCCACCACTATAGGGACCAGTGCCCCCTTTACCCACCCCTATAGGGACCAGTGCCCCCTTTACCCACCCCTATAGGGACCAGTGCCCCTTTACCCACCCCTATAGGGACCAGTGCCCCCTTTACCCACCCCTATAGGGACCAGTGCCCCTTTACCCACCCCTATAGGGACCAGTGCCCCCTTTACCCACCCCTATAGGGACCAGTGCCCCCTTTACCCACCCCTATAGGGACCAGTGCCCCTTTACCCACCCCTATAGGGACCAGTGTCCCCTTTACCCACCCCTATCGGGACCAGTGCCCCCATTACCCACCCCGAGAGGGACCAGTGCCCCTTTACCCACCCCTATAGGGACCAGTGCCCCCTTTACCCACCCCTATAGGGACCAGTGCCCCCTTTACCCACCCCTATAGGGACCAGTGCCCCTTTACCCACCCCTATAGGGACCAGTGCCCCTTTACCCACCCCTATAGGGACCAGTGCCCCCTTTACCCACACCTATAGGGACCAGTGCCCCCTTTACCCACCCCTATAGGGACCAGTGCCCCCATTACCCACCCCGAGAGGGACCAGTTCCCCATTACCCACCCATATAGGGACCAGTGCCCCCTTTACCCACCCCTATAGGGACCAGTGCCCCCTTTACCCACCCCTGTAGGGACCAGTGCCCCCATTACCCACCCCGAGAGGGACCAGTTCCCCATTACCCACCCCTATAGGGACCAGTGCCCCCTTTACCCACCCCTATAGGGACCAGTGCCCCCATTACCCACCCCGAGAGGGACCAGTGCCCCTTTACCCACCCCTATAGGGACAGTGCCCCCTTTACCCACCCCTATAGGGACCAGTGCCCCCTTTACCCACCCCTATAGGGACCAGTGCCCCCTTTACCCACCCCTATCGGGACCAGTGCCCCCTTTACCCACCCCTATAGGGACCAGTGCCCCCTTTACCCACCCCTATAGGGACCAGTGCCCCCTTTACCCACCCCTATAGGGACCAGTGCCCCCTTTACCCACCCCTATAGGGACCAGTGCCCCCTTTACCCACCCCTATAGGGACCAGTTCCCCTTTACCCACCCCTATAGGGACCAGTGCCCCCTTTACCCACCCCTATAGGGACCAGTGCCCCCTTTACCAACCCCTATAGGGACCAGTGCCCCCTTTACCCACCCCTATAGGGACCAGTGCCCCTTTACTCACACCTATAGGGACCAGTGCTCCCTTTACCCACCCCTATAGGGACCAGTGCCCCCTTTACCCACCCCTATAGGGACCAGTGCCCCTTTACCCACACCTATAGGGACCAGTGCCCCCGTTACCCACCCCTATCGGGACCAGTGCCCCTTTACCCACCCCTATAGGGACCAGTGCCCCCTTTACCCACCCCTATAGGGACAGTGCTCCCTTTACCCACCCCTATAGGGACCAGTGCCCCCTTTACCCACCCCTATAGGGACCAGTGCCCCTTTACCCACACCTATAGGGACCAGTGCCCCCTT
Source organism: Heptranchias perlo (assembly GCF_035084215.1). Classification (NCBI taxonomy): domain Eukaryota; kingdom Metazoa; phylum Chordata; class Chondrichthyes; order Hexanchiformes; family Hexanchidae; genus Heptranchias; species Heptranchias perlo. The sequence continues at coordinate 18,011 of NW_027139597.1, read as the reverse complement.
TACCCACCCCTATAGGGACCAGTGCCCCTTTACCCACCCCTATAGGGACCAGTGCCCCCTTTACCCACCCCTATAGGGACCAATGCCCCTTTACCCACCCCTATAGGGACCAGTGCCCCTTTACCCACCCCTATAGGGACCAATGGCCCCTTTACCCACCCCTATAGGGACCAGTGCCCCTTTACCCACACCTATAGGGACCAGTGCCCCTTTACCCACCCCTATAGGGACCAGTGCCCCCTTTACCCACCCCTATAGGGACCAGTGCCCCTTTACCCACCCCTATAGGGACCAGTTCCCCTTTACCCACCCCTATAGGGACCAGTGCCCCTTTACCCACCCCTATAGGGACCAGTGCCCCTTTACCCACCCCTATCGGGACCAGTGCCCCCTTTACCCACCCCTATAGGGACCAGTGCCCCCTTTACCCACCCCTATCGGGACCAGTGCCCCCTTTACCCACCCCTATAGGGACCAGTGCCCCCTTTACCCACCCCTATAGGGACCAGTGCCCCCTTTACCCACCCCTATAGGGACCAGTGCCCCCTTTACCCACCCCTATAGGGACCAGTGCCCCCTTTACCCACCCCTATAGGGACCAGTGCCTCTTTACCCACCCCTATAGGGACCAGTTCCCCTTTACCCACCCCTATAGGGACCAGTGCCCCCTTTACCCACCACTATCGGGACCAGTGCCCCCTTTACCCACCCCTATAGGGACCAGTGCCCCCTTTACCCACCCCTATCGGGACCAGTGCCCCCTTTACCCACCCCTATAGGGACCAGTGCCCCCTTTACCCACCCCTATAGGGACCAGTGCCACCTTTACCCACCCCTATAGGGACCAGTGCCCCCTTTACCCACCCCGAGAGGGACCAGTGCCCCTTTACCCACCCCTATAGGGACCAGTTCCCCTTTACCCACCCCTATAGGGACCAGTGCCCCCTTTACCCACCCCTATCGGGACCAGTGCCCCCTTTACCCACCCCTATAGGGACCAGTGCCCCCTTTACCCACCCCTATCGGGACCAGTGCCCCCTTTACCCACTCCTATAGGGACCAGTGCCCCCTTTACCCACCCCTATAGGGACCAGTGCCCCCTTTACCCACCCCTATATGGGCCAGTGCCCCCTTTACCCACCCCTATCGGGACCAGTGCCCCTTTACCTACCCCTTTTGGGACCAGTGCCCCCTTTACCCACCCCTATAGGGGCCAGTGCCCCCTTTACCCACCCCTATAGGGACCAGTGCCCCCTTTACCCACACCTATCGGGACCAGTGCCCCCTTTACCCACACTTTTAGGGACCAGTGCCCCCTTTACACACCCCTATAGGGACCAGTGCCTCCATTACTCACCCCTATAGGGACCAGTGCCCCTTTACCCACCCCTATAGGGACCAGTTCCCCTTTACCCACCCCTATAGGGACCAGTGCCCCCTTTACCCACCCCTATCGGGACCAGTGCCCCCTTTACCCACCCCTATAGGGACCAGTGCCCCCTTTACCCACCCCTATCGGGACCAGTGCCCCCTTTACCCACTCCTATAGGGACCAGTGCCCCCTTTACCCACCCCTATAGGGACCAGTGCCCCCTTTACCCACCCCTATATGGGCCAGTGCCCCCTTTACCCACCCCTATCGGGACCAGTGCCCCTTTACCCACCCCTATAGGGACCAGTGCCCCTTTACCCACCCCTATAGGGACCAGTGCCCCCTTTACTCACCCCTATAGGGACCAGTGCCCCCTTTACCCACAACTTTAGGGACCAGTGCCCCCTTTACACACCCCTATAGGGACCAGTGCCTCCATTACTCACCCCTATAGGGACCAGTGCCCCCTTTACCCACCGCTATAGGGACCAGTGCCCCCTTTACCCACCCCTATCGGGACCAGTGCCCCCTTTACCCACCCCTATAGGGACCAGTGCCCCTTTACCCACCCCTATAGGGACCAGTGCCCCCTTTACCCACCCCTATAGGGACCAGTGCCCCCTTTACCCACACCTTTAGGGACCAGTGCCCCCTTTACACACCCCTATAGGGACCAGTGCCTCCATTACTCACCCCTATAGGGACCAGTGCCCCTTTACCCACCCCTATAGGGACCAGTGCCCCCTTTACCCACCCCTATAGGGACCAGTGCCCCTTTACCCACCCCTATAGGGACCAGTGCCCCCTTTACTCACCCCTATAGGGACCATTGCCCCCTTTACCCACACCTTTAGGGACCAGTGCCCCCTTTACACACCCCTATAGGGACCAGTGCCTCCATTACTCACCCCTATAGGGACCAGTGCACCCTTTACCCACCGCTATAGGGACCAGTGCCCCCTTTACCCACCCCTATAGGGACCAGTGCCCCCTTTACCCACCCCTATAGGGACCAGTGCCCCCTTTACCCACCCCTATAGGGACCAGTGCCCCCTTTTCCGACACCTGTAGGGACCAGTGCCTCCTTTACCCACCCCTATAGGGACCAGTACCCCCTTTACCCACCCCTATAGGGACCATTGCCCCCTTTACCCACCCCTATAGGGACCAGTGCCCCCTTTACCCACCCCTATAGGGACCAGTGCCCCCTTTACCCACCCCTATAGGGACCAGTGCCCCCTTTACCCACCCCAATAGGGACCAGTGCCCCCTTTACCCACCCCAATAGGGACCAGTGCCCCCTTTACCCACCCCAATAGGGACCAGTGCCCCCATTACCCACCCCAAAAGGGACCAGTGCCCCTTTACCCACCCCTATAGGGACCAGTGCCCCCTTTACCCACACCTGTGGGGACCAGTGCCCCCTTTACCCACCCCTATAGGGACCAGTGCCACCTTTACCCACTCCTATAGGGACCAGTGCCCCCTTTACCCACCCCTATAGGGAACAGTGCCCCCTTTACCCACACCGGTAGGGACCAGTGCCCCCTTTACCCACCCCTGTAGGGACCAGTGCCCCCTTTACCCACACCTGTAGGGACCAGTGCCCCTTTACCCACCCCTATAGGGACCAGTGCCCCCTTTACCCACCCCTATAGGGACCAGTGCCCCCTTTACCCACGCCTATAGGGACCAGTGCCCCTTTACCCACCCCTATAGGGAACAGTGCCCCCTTTACCCACACCGGTAGGGACCAGTGCCCCCTTTACCCACCCCTATAGGGACCAATGCCCCCTTTACCCACCCCTATAGGGACCAGTGCCCCCTTTACCCACCCCTATAGGGACAGTGCCCCCTTTACCCACCCCTGTAGGGACCAGTGCCCCCTTTACCCACACCTGTAGGGACCAGTGCCCCCTTTACCCACCCCTAGAGTGTCCTCTGCCCCTTTACCCACCCCGATAGGGACCGATACCCGTTTACTCACCCTTGTGCTCCCTCTCCTCTCCTCGTCGACAGTCCCGAGCAAAGTTCACGATGCCTCTTATCTCTCACCTTCCGTGTTGGTTCTATTTACGTGCATGAGGAGCCACTCCCTGCAGGTGGACGAAAACTCCAGGGTCCTAAAACACTCACTGACAAAGCAGAACATTAAACATCTAACTGAGACACCAGTCAATGTACAGATATCACCACAAGGGAGAGGGGACTGAGTGACACCAGTCAGTGTACAGATATCTCCCTGAGAGAGAGGGACTGAGAGACACCAGTCAGTGTACAGATATCTCCCTGAGAGAGAGAGGGGACTGAGAGACACCAGTCAGTGTACAGATATCTCCCTGAGAGAGAGGGACTGAGAGACACCAGTCAGTGTACTGATATCTCCCTGAGAGAGAGGGACTGAGAGACACCAGTCAGTGTACAGATATCTCCCTGAGAGAGAGAGGGGACTGAGAGACACCAGTCAGTGTGCAGATATCTCCCTGAGAGAGAGGGGACTGAGAGATACCAGTCAGTGTACAGTTATCTCATGTATTCAATATTTATTAATGCTCTTTCTGTTTCCTATTTAATCAGTGATATTTCTTGACAGATCGCGATGTCCTGGTAGAATATAAAACTACCAGTGGAGAAGCTGAAGAAATTTCAAAGTTACATCAAGGAGCAGGTAATGGAGATTTGAACCAAACTGGGTTTGTGAACGGGACAGTGCAGAGGGAGCTTTACTCTGTATCTAACCCGTGCAGTACCTGTCCTGGGAGTGTTTGATGGGACAGTGTAGAGGGAGCTTTACTCTGTATCTAACCCTGTACCTGCCCCGGGAGTGTTTGATGCGAGAGTGTAGAGGGAGCTTTACTCTGTATCTAACCCTGTACCTGTCCTGGGAGTGTTTGATGGGACAGTGTAGAGGGAGCTTTACTCTGTATCTAACCCTGTACCTGTCCTGGGAGTGTTTGATGGGACAGTGTAGAGGGAGCTTTACTCTGTATCTAACCCTGTACCTGCCCCAGGAGTGTTTGATGCGAGAGTGTAGAGGGAGCTTTACTCTGTATCTAACCCTGTACCTGTCCTGGGAGTGTTTGATGGGACAGTGTAGAGGGAGCTTTACTCTGTATCTAACCCTGTACCTGTCCTGGGAGTGTTTGATGGGACAGTGTAGAGGGAGCTTTACTCTGTATCTAACCCTGTACCTGCCCCAGGAGTGTTTGATGTGAGAGTGTAGAGGGAGCTTTACTCTGTATCTAACCCGTGCTGTATCTGCCCTGGGAGTTTTTGATGGGACTGTGTCGAGGGAGCTTTACTCTGTATCTAGCCCGTGCTGTACCTGCTCAGGGAGTGTTTGATGGGACAGTTTACGGGGAGCTTTACTCCATATAAAATACACGAGTTGATCATTTGATACACAGATGGATCAAAGGTCACAAGATAACGTAACACAGAATGGAGACACTGCTGGAGAAAGTTGCTGAAAGTCAGGTTCTGTATAAAATACAGCAGATAATGAACACCCCGTCAGATTAGTGCAGCAAGTGGGAGCAGGATAAGTGGAGAAAGGGAGGAGTCAGAGAAAGGTCTGATAGTGGGAATTGGAAACAGTGAGACTGGTGAACAAAGGCAGTGGGACTTTGAACTAAACTCCTTCCTGCTTTGTAATCATGGTCATTAATCAGTTTCCTGTAAAAGGGTGGAGTCTGTCCTACAAATAACACCGACTAATGTCACACTAACAGGTTGGGAACACAGAAAGACATTTGGAAATGGATTCGATGACACAAAAACAGATCGTAGAATAAAGGATTGTGTCAAGGAATTAAAGGAAATCTCAGAGGGGGAAAGGACAGTGTATCTAATACACTGTGAGACCCGGTCCCAGAGGGGGAAAGGACAGTGTATCTAATACACTGTGAGACCCAGTCCCAGAGAGGGAAAGGACAGTGTATCTAATACACTGTGAGACCCGGTCCCAGAGGGGGAAAGGACAGTGTATCTAATACACTGTGAGACCCGGTCCCAGAGGGGGAAAGGACAGTGTATCTAATACACTGTGAGACCCGGTCCCAGAGGGGGAAAGGACAGTGTATCTAATACACTGTGAGACCTGGTCCCAGAGGGGGAAAGGACAGTGTATCTAATACACT